>NW_015169822.1:90975-145295 GCF_001447785.1 Gekko japonicus | reverse complement strand
TGTGAGAAAACAGATGTGTTCATAAATATGTTATTTCTCAGCTGTAACAAAATTATTATAAAATGGGATTTTTTCCTTTGTTCTTCAGAGGCTGTTGGTATAACTAGTCAGCGACCTGTGTTCTGCCCTTATCACAGAAAGGAGCAGCTGAAGCTCTACTGTGAGACTTGTGACAAGTTGACCTGTCGGGATTGTCAGTTGCTGGAACACAAAGAGCATAGGTACAACACTAAACTGCATCTACATGACTAAGAAGATTTTTTCATGTTAAATCTTCCTGTATTGGACTGGATATTAATCCATTATTTCTGTCAAGCAGGTCTGCAAGATGGAGATCTGTAGTTCCAGCTTATAGTTGTATATTTTTACTGCTAACAGTTAAATTTGATAGAAATAACTACTAAACTTTGCTTTGAACTCCCTCCCTGCCCCTTAGCCCTTTGATCTCTGTTTGGAACTGTAGATTTCCTTTGGACTTTTTGTGTCTGTATCAGAATGTTAAAAGGGAGAATATGTAGTGTTCACAATGCGGAGCCATTTTTTTTTTTTTTAAACATTTTTTATTATCAGGGTATTACCACATGTTCACAATTATAATTTCACATTTGTCAAATTCCCTTTTCCTTTTCCTCCTCCCTCCCATTCCCAGGCTTCCAGCAATGCTCCCACCCCCTCCACTCCACTTATTACTTAATCAATTAATTTCTATTTGCTTATATTTATAATCTAGTTCTTAGGTAACCTTTTAATTATCTATTCAATTAGTTCATTTGCATATTTCTGTTCTTAATAACTATCAAAGCCAAGTAAATTGTTCTTAACATCCCAATATTTTTCTATATATTCTTTAAAGTCCATCCATTCTTCAAAAAATTCTTCATCTTCTTTGTTGTTAAGTTTCTTTGTCAATTTATCCATTTCTGCCATAAAAAGCATTTTCTTTATCCATTCCCATATTTCAGGTATTTTGTCTTGTTTCCAGTATTGTGCATACCGTCATTCTCGCTGTTGTGATCAGATACCATAACAATGTTCTTTTTGACACATTTACTTCTTCCATTTTTAATCCCAAAAGTAATACTTCTGGTTCCTTTTATAAAGGTACATTTCAAAAAATTTTGCATTTCAGTGTGGGCCTCTGTACAAAAAGTCACTGCTTTATCGCATGTCCACCACATGTGGTAAAATGAGCCCTCTTTTTTCTTACATTTCCAACATTTGTTAGACATATTTTCATTCATATTAGCAATCTTTTTGGGTGTCATATACCATCTATACATCATTTTATAACAATTTTCTTTTACATTATTACAAGTTTAAATTTTCATTGAATTTTTCCATAAACATTCCCAGGATGCCATGGATATTTCTTTATTCATATTTACTGCCCATTTTATCATTTGCTCTTTTACCGTTTCATCTTCTGTATACCATTTCAGCAAAACCTTATAGATTTTAGACATCATTTTTTCCCCTTTTCTATCCATATAGATTGTATTTCATTATTTTTCCCTCTAAAACCAAATTCTTTTTTTCCTGCTTTATACAAATCGTAAATCTGTCTATAATTTAACCAGTCATACTCAAAATTTAATTCTTCCCTCCCCCTAATTTCAAATTTTTTTCCTTCTACTTTTAAAATGTCTCTATATGGTATCCAATCTTTTCCTTTATGTCTCATCTGTGCTTTAATTACTTCTGCCGGTACTATCCAGAGCGGCCACGCCTCAAAAAAGAATTTTTTGTATCTCGTCCATGTCTCAAACAATGCTCTTCTTATAAAATGATGCTTGAACAAATTGTCCATTTTACTTTTCCCATACCATAGATAGGCGTGCCAGCCAAACTTACAGTCATGTCCTTCTAACGCCAGCACTTTCTTATTGTCCAAATTTATCCATTGTTCCATCCAAGTTAGGCCCACCGCATCATGGTAAAGTCTAAAATTAGGTAGTTGAAATCCGCCTCTTTCCTTTGCGTTGCATAGAATCTTCATTTTAATGCTCGGTTTCTTTCCAGCCCAAACAAATTTCGAAATCTCTCTCTGCCATAAATTCAATACTTTAGTATCTTTTACTATCGGAATGGTTTGAAATAAAAACATCAACCGAGGTAAAATATTCATTTTAAGCAGCGATATTCTTCCCAATAATGACAAATTTAAAGTGTCCCATTTTTTTAGATCTTGCTGTATTTTATTCCATAACTTTTCATAATTATTTTTGAAGAGGTCTATATTTCTCATTGTTAATTCAATACCTAAATATTTAACTTTTTTCATCACTTCACACTGTATTTTTTCCTGTAGTTCAAGTTGTTTCTTTTGGGTCAATTTTTTACACATCACCTTTGACTTACTCTTGTTCACATAGAAACCAGCCAAGTCTCCAAATTCTTTAATTTTGTCCCTTAGCAATGGTAAATTTTTTATCGGATCTTCAACAAAAAACATTACATCGTCCACAAATGCCCTGTATTTATACGTAAATCCCCTAATATTAAGACCTTTAATCTCTTTGTCTTCTCTTATTCTCCCCAACAATACTTCTAACATCCAAATAAACAATAGTGGGGATAGCGGACAGCCTTGTCTTGTCCCTTTTCGCACCTTAAATTGTTCTGTCATTTCCTTGTTTACGTTCAGTGACGCTTTTTGTTCAGAATATATTGCCTTGATTAGATTAAGAAATGATTGGCTGATGTTCATTTTCTCTACCACTTGAAACATAAAGTCCCAATTTAAATTGTCAAAGGCTTTTTCAGCGTCTACAAAGAAGAAACCAACTTCTTTTTCCGGGTGTTTATCATAATATTCAATCGCATCAATTACCATTCTTAAATTGTCCTTAATTTGTCTATTTGGCAAAAAACCAGCTTGTTCTTCCTTTATCGTATCCTTTAGATAATTCTTTAATCTTTCTGCAATCACTTTAGCAAACAATTTATAATCATTGTTGAGAAGAGAAATAGGTCTGTAATTTTTTACGTTCGTTAAATCTTGTTCTTCTTTAGGTATAAGTGATATATTGGCTTCTTTCCATGTTTCCGGAACCATTTTTGTCTCTCTTATTTCGTTTGATAAAAGTTCAAAAATCGGGGTTAGCTCCTCTTTTAGCTTTTTATAAAATTTTACGGTAAATCCATCTGGTCCTGGAGCTTTCCCCAATTTTGCATCTTCTATCACACAGATTATCTCTTCTTTTCGAATTGGTCCATTTAACATTTCTTTTACTTCTTTTTACAACGTGGAGCCATTTTTGTGATGCATATATATGTGTATTAGATAGGGTTGCCAGTCCCCAGGTCTGGGTGGGGGTTCCTCCATGTTTGGGGGCTCCAATCTGCCCCCTGCCTTTAAAGGGTCTTTTTGCAAGCTGGGGGAAACCATGACTGCCCCCTCCCACTAGATTTAAAGAGTCCTCCAGCTGATCGGTGGGCCACATGGTCCCCGCCGAGCAGCTGAAGACCTTTAAATATGGCAGGAGGGAGGGAGTGGCCAGGCAGGGGGTTGGACCTGAGGATGGGGCTTGTGGACATTCCCACCCACCCTGGAATGCCCTTCAAATCCCCCTGCTGGAGCGAGGAGGGGACCTGGCAACCCTAGTATTAGATTGATACTTCACCACTCCCATGATATATTAAATTGTGTCAAACATATTTCCTCTTTTAAGAATTATAGCTTTGAGACAAAGGCTGCATATTTTGCATAGATTTTTTTAAGGATGCAAATTTGTGAATAGGTTGGCATTATCCTCTGTTGTTTTGGTTTCCCTCCCTATGCCATATGAATGGAAGACATATCTCCCTTGGGAATCAGTGGGGCTTAAAAGGTTCCTTCCTCCATGGTCCTCAGTGCTAGTGGATATTATTTCATGGAAAATGAGTCTCCCCTTAGCACCCAGAATGAATTTTGCTGTGCTGTTCTTCCTTCTCTTTCAAAGAGATCAACCCATTTCATTTTACAGATAAACCCTGTTCAATTTACATTTGTTACTGGGTCATCTTCATTTCCCAGACTTTAAATTCATTAATGTGACTTAATTAACCTTGTTTTAATAAACAATTATAGCAGCATCGGGATGACTGTTCACCAACAAACTTGCATTGTATAATGGCAGCTCAAGAAACAAAGAGAGAGGAGTTTTAAAAGAGGGAGGTTGCAACACTTAGGCTATGTAAGCCATTGGTCATTGCCACTGAGGTATACAGAAAAGAGATCACATCATCTCCTCATTTCTGAATTAATTTACGTTAATAAAACCCTTTTTCTCTATGAAATAATTGTATACAAAACCAGCTATCATGACGTAGTATACAGTAAAATAGACCTGAGGTTGTTCCCCACCCCCTGGGGGGAAAATGGCAGAAAATGGAAATATATGCAATATTAACATTTCAATCAAACTAACACTTCTCAAGTGATTTAAAAACATAAAATATATCAGTTATATTATAAGAATGTACAATTGTTACGTTTGGCATATAGATAAAATATTTAAAAAACTGCAAGTATACCAGGACGTAGTAAGGAGTCACAAGTCGCCGCACCCGATGCTGCCATAACAGATTAATGTTAATTTTTGCCATCTGAGATGCAATCAAGAGTAAAAGATGATGCAATTATCCAAATTATGTAGTAAATAAAAAGTGCATTATTTGGACAGAAATACTCCATACAGTAACAATAGGTTGAACTACCAGTATATTTGGATATTAAGTCCTACTTTATACCATTGAAAACACGGAGCTGTGTGTTATTATTAAATACAATATAGTTTATTAATTGTTTTGCCAAAATTGTTTACATTTAAACAGAAAAAATATTATTAAAATGTTGTATATGTCTAAAGTATACATAGGAATTATGCTAATACTGTATACTGTTTTAAATAATTTTCATACTACACATTTTGAGCAAAAGTTTATCTGGATTATATGATTTTCCCTTTTCTCCTGGCCCTTTACGTCTAATGTTTATCAAATAGCTGATCTGAAAAACCTGAAATAACGGCGGTCTGTCCATTGATTTTGAGACCACATATTTATAACTCAATACCTGATTATCCTTTACCAGATTTTCCATTATATCCAGGTTATTCTTTTTTCAAATATTAAATTCATCTGGAACTTGAACTTGCTGTGAGTACTAATGTGCTAATGCAGACCTAAATGGGGAAAGACCATGACTTAAGGAAGATTTAACTTAATGTCATTCTGAATATATTACTTTAAAAACTGGATTACTCAATTCTAATCTTCTTTTCTGAAATAAAATCTGATCCTTTATTATTAAAATGAATGTGTTACCAAAATTATTGTTTATTTACTAACATGCCATTTCAGGTGAATGTACACATTGGTACATCCTAGGGAAAATTAGTTTATATGGTTGGATAAACTTTTGAGGGTTGCTACGAGTACACTTAACCAATCAGTAAGGGAGAATTTGGGATTAAAAACCTCCCCCATAACCATACAACTATGATACTGGCAGATATGACAGAAGGGTATTTCATAGAATCATGGAATTGGAAGGGGCCATACAGGCCATCTAGTCCAACCCCCTGCTCAGTGCACAATCAGCCTTACTTACCTGATAACAGTGTGTTTATTTTAGCGTCCTTCACCTGTGAAGAGAAAGCTTTTCAGAGATATAGCACCAAAAATAACCATTCTCGCTGATGGGTAGTCATACACAAGTGCTTTACAGCTTTTACACTTCCCATCAAGAATAAATACCTCTAATGCTCTTGCTGTCTGTTTCACACTGTCAAACCCCTTTTCAGCATCAAGAAAAATAATTAGTATCTTGTCTGTAGTGGTATTCGCTATATAAATCATGTAGAGATAAGACTTAACTCAGCAGCAGACACAAACATGACTTTAAGGGTGATCCTTCACTCCCTTTTACTACTAGCTCTGTTCACATAAGAGAATTATTATTTACAAGCAGGGGGCCACAAGAACTTGTAGGGGGCATCTCATTTTACCCTCCCCCATTATCTTCACTTTCCCTTCCCAGAAACCCCCATAGCCTTTCCCCTTTTCTTGCTTCTGTGTATTTCAAGCTAGCTTTTATGAATTTTCAAAAGATAAGTAAACTACTATACTTTCTCAGACAAGCCTGATTTTTCTAGTTCTCCTGAAACATAGCTGAAATTTCAAAGTATTTGACATGGCATTTATGTGCATTGTGTTGGTTTTCACCATTTACAAAACATAGACTTTTTAAAAATGAAAGTTAGTAAAAAGTCTACAAGCTGTCCTTGAGCAAGGTTTTATGATAGTGTGCCATACAATACTAGAAATTGTGCTTTATCTCCCATTATAGTTCTAGATCGGTTGAAACTACTTGATTACCTTCCTGTGCTCCACTTATATGAGATGATTTCATAATAAAAATTGTCAATGGATCTCACAAAGCAGTTGTGCACAGCAACAGATAGTCCTGCTGAGTAAATCAGACAAAATGCAACTGGAATCAATAACCATATACAAAATAATAATAATGATAATAATAATAATCCTGCTAACATAATGTCTTGCATTATCTTAAGCAGATTTTTCTTTAATCATTGGTGCTGTAAAGTCACTTCATTTCTTTTAAGCAAGGTTGCCTGTGGGATACTATTTGCATGGTATATTATTTTTATCTTCTTGCAGGTACCAGTTTATAGAAGAAGCCTTTCAGAATCAGAAGGTGATCATTGACACACTTGTTACAAAGCTGGTGGAGAAAACTAAATACATAAAATACACAGGCGAGCAGATTCAGAATAGGTATTTATCTTATTTTACATTAGTAAAATAGCACTTTTTGGATGATGTGCACTTGATTGGATTTAGTAAATGGGCAAAGACTCTTTCCGGTTTGATCAGGTAGTGTCTAACCATGGTTTGTTGCTTGTCTTAATGCTGTATGTGTATATATATAAACATTAAAATCTGTGGGTGGGGGGACACTAAGACAAAAATTACTCTTTCTTTACTAAAACACCTTACGTGTATAGAAGGGACACTAAGGAATGGGCGATGTAGAAGAAATGTGTGAATAATATACTCAAATTAAGAATATTAATGCATGTTGTGTTATAAATTATTGCTTTATAGTTAAGCTTTAAAATCAGTAAAGTAAAATTATATGCAAGGAAAAAAGAGATTGTTGGATCAAATTCAAGTCCAGTAGCACTTTAAAGACCACAAGATTTCCAAGGTATAACCTTTTTGAGAGTCAAAGGTCTCTCTATTCATATCTGACAAAGGGAGCTTTGACTCTTGAAAGCTTATACCCTGGAAATCTTGTTGGTCTTTAAGTTGCTACTGAAGGTGCTACTGCTACTGCTCTTCTACTGCAGACCAAAGTGGCTACTCACCTGAGATTATGTTATGTGTTTCCTTTTAAAAGAGAAGTGGGAGACGTATGTTTTGAAGATTACTCAGAGGGCGGGATATAAGTCGAATAAAATAAATAAATAAATGTAGAATAAGATTGCTTTCTGTTAGCGCAAGTGACAAAGGAAGCTAGTCATCTGGAATTTTAATTTTAGCTATAAAATGGAAGGTTTTAACATTAATGCTTACACATTCAGACAAGTTTTGAAATCAGACTGTGTGAGCACAAGTTGGCAAAAATGTATTTGCAACACAGTTCCATAGGGTTGCCATGTCCCCCCTGGCCACCTGTAGCACTGGCACAGCTGGAAAGGTTTTCAGCTCCAGGTTGGAAATTCCTGGGGGTTTGGGGGGGGGGGCCGGGGGGGGGGGGACAGGGACCTCAGTGGGGTACAATGCCATGGAGTCCATCTTCCAAAACAGCTGTTTTCTTCAGGGGAACTTATCTCTGTAGTCTGAAGAGGAGCTGTAATTCTGGGGGATCCCCAGGTCCCACCTGGAGGCTGGCATCCTTATTTCATGGCAATCAATGTAACTTTATTTGTGTCTTTTTCCTAAGGTGTCAGTACAACATAGCTGTGACTAAATTTTCCTTGATCATCTTTCAAATAAGTTCTGCCACTTTCTCGTATAGGCTTTTAACTAACGTTTCTACATTTGTTTTTTTGAACTGTTGTACAGGATCCTGGAAGTGAATCGGAATCAAAAGCTGGTAGAACAGGACATTAAAGTTGCTATTTTCACATTGATGGTAGAAATAAATAAGAAGGGCAAAGCTCTGCTGCATCAGCTAGAGGTAAATTCCTCTCTACTTGGGGGCAATAATAACACATTTTAGATGAGTTTTTAATAAACAGTTCTGAAGTCAAAACACTTCTGAAGTAATGTCTAGAAACTGGACCACTTTATAATATAATCTAAATAGCTGATTACTTTCCAGTGTATCTCCACTTTCTCCTAGACTACTCTCAGCAGGGGGGTTTTTTTGGTATGTTCCCAGAAGTGTGCTTTCCAGACATTTTTAGTATTTGTGGGGCACAGCTTCATGAATCGAATACATCAGAATCTGCCCTACTGACTGGAGTATGAAGCTATAAAAGAATGTATAAAAGAATTTAACAGAAGTTTCAGATTTCATGAAGATTCAAGTGTAGCTGTGTTGCAATAGAAAGAGTAATTTATTTAACAGCAATATTTTAAGTCTCTGAATTTGATTATGGAACAAAGAAACGTCCAAATCCTCATTACAATTGATAGATATTATCCTTGTAAATGTTATATCACTGGTTGCTGGAATTTTATTATAAAACAGAGAAATTGTCCAGGTCAAGGGTTACTAGGGTTAATGCCTTACTGGACCAGCAGAAGATTTACCTTTGATGTTGGAGGAGCTTGCTGGCAATGGAATGACGTTGCCAGTGATGTACTGACATCATTCCTTGTGTGCTCAGTGATGTAAGCCTGTCATGAGGGGATGCCAAGGACTTTCTAGCAATTGGACAAAGCTCTACAGAAATACTTCTGGGCAGTGATGCCAGCATGTCAGGATGCTTTTGATCTCCCCCCCCCCATTTCCTGCCATTTCCCCTCCTGCTGGCCAGCTAAGTGATGGTGGGAAGCACCCACTGGTGGCAAGGGTGACCTAGGTAGCTGTAATGGTTGAATACTAATTAGTTCTAAAAAGCTAATGGCTCTCATGTTTGATCATTTGAAGTAGAGCAACTTGAGTTAGTGGCTTTTGTCACTTTCTGGGATTTGACTTTTCCTGTGCTTTTGCTGAAAAATGGAGCACGGCCACGCAATCTGTGTCAAATCTTAGCCAGAGACCTCACAACTTTGTTTTTCTACCTTTGCAGTGTCTGGCTAAGGAGCACCGGATGAAGCTTCTGCAGCAACAACAGGAAGTGGCAGGGCTTTATAAGCAGCTGGAATACGTCATGAATTTTTCTAAATGGGCGGTTTCCAGTGGTAGCAGCACAGCTTTATTATACAGCAAACGGCTGGTAAAAATAAAGAACTATTGCACTTTTGTCTGGGATGGCCATAGCCATGGCAAGTTGATATGTTTTGAAGCCCTAAGACAGTGCGGTTAGCAGGATGCAGGACATCAAGCATGCTTAAGGGCCTGGTAGAAGCCAACCTCTGCTGTTGTCACTGTTGCTCATAGTGTTAACATGGTAGTAGGTCAAAAGATGTTTATGTGTTGTTGAGACAGCGTACATTATGAATGTGGCAAACACTTTTGCAGAAGTGCATGTTAAGTCCACTTGCCAGTGGGTTGAGAATCACTGTGGATTCTTAGTGAGCAACCCTTAAAGGCGAATGCGAATTTGCTTCCTCATAATGTGCAGTGCATTATCATGTCTTAGAAACTTATTCATGATATCACATTCTGGAGTTTCCTGTACTAGAAATGTTTGTTATGTTGGTCACAACGTGAGTGTGTGGATTGTTTCTCAAGCTTATCATGGTGAAATTTTATAGCACATTGCAAAAAAGTTGCCATCTTCTTAGTTATATCACGAGAGAAGTCATTCAAAAGATGAAGGACCTTAGAGGAATCGGAAAGTCCCATCTTGTTTACCAAGATAGGGCTTAAGTGTTTAGAACAAATATCTACATTAAAGGGACAATGAAAGAAAATATGTGAAACTGTTTGAATGCTATCTGTATTGCAGGGACAATATGTGGACGAATATGCTACCTTTTGGAATCTTCTGTATAAAATTGCAGAAGGCGTAACATTAAATCTAGCCAAAGAAAAAGCTCTGTGTTGTTGTGGAATTTGCAGATGATGGAAATACGGAGCCATGTGACCTACTACTAATGGAATCTCCAGACTCAAAGGAGAGCAAGTTTCATTAGCCGTACTACATAGATTTTGTGATTCAATAGCCGAAATTCTGCATTTAATCATTTGGAATGCATCCAATTGCGAAAGCATAGATGATAAGTCTAGGGATAAACCAATAGTAGTAATTTTTTTTCAATACAGGCTAGCCAAATTGAAGATTTAGATCCTAAGCATTTGATAGGTAAGGCTCTGAGGTTCAAAATTATAGTGTAATTGCCACCAGTATTTAATGGTTATAAGCCATGCCTTGGTTTCAGGATAAGTCCGGTGGTGTTGATATTGGCTGTGTACACTATGATCAATGCTCCCTCTAAACTGTGGAGTCTTGTGAGCAAAAAGTCTCCTTTGTGAGCTACTGGCATTAAAGTTGTGAGCAAGTGATTTAGCTACTGCATAAATTAGTTTGCTCTGGAGCCATCCTTCCTGAGCGAAGACTAAAATGTGTGAACCAGAGGCTAAAAAACTGTGAGCTAGCTCACACTAACTCAGCTTAGAGGGAACATTGACTATGATGTTAACAATTTTTAGAACAACTTATTATGGTTGATTGACTTACAAATCCTCCTTCCCCAACAATCAAATCAGAGTTAATTATTTTACAGACATGTAGCTCCATGGTACAAGCTACTAAGTTTGACCTTGGTAAACTCACCCTAATTATTTTAAATGTATATATACCCTCCTCCTTAGGGAGCCCAACTTCCCTCCAGGATTGGAGCTGTCTGGTAGCTCTCATGGAGGAACTGGGGAAAAATTCCCCTTGCAGAAATAATTCTCGTGGATGATTTTAATGCAAGGGTGGGTAGTGACCATCAAATGTTTTTCAAGGCCTTAGAAGTTGACCAGGATGATTCACTTTCACTTTCCTTGTCCCTTACAAGACACTCTTAAGGACAATCAATTTGAATCTTTTAGGCATTTCCTTTGCTAAATTTTGTGCTCAATTTAATAGAATCTGGTTGAACAACCTAATTAACTTTACTAACTCTGGTGAATTCACTTTTGCATCAAGAAGAGGCTGTAGTGTGATCGATTATATCTTGGTTTCTCCTTCATTAAGGGTTCATGCTGCAGATTTCTCTGTGGATGACTACATTATTAGCGATCATTTCCCTTTAACTCTAATTCTTAAACTTAATTTTTCTCTAGACCCCTCCTTCCTTGCTCCAACCCTGGATGATGAGTCAGACTTATTGCCTAGAATTTTCTGAGATACAGTTCCTTTCTTTTTTTAAAAGGTTTTATTTTCATTTTCATAATACAGAAAAAAAACATACTTCCATGCTATATATTTAATCCATATCGCTTACTTTTTTAAGGTTTTATTTTCATTTTCATAATATAGAAAAAAACACATACTTCCATGCTATATATTTCATCCATATCGCTTATGGAGTCTATTACTATACATCTACATTAATCCATTTATACAGACGCTTCCATCTTTCCGTAAATACTTTTTCATCCTTTCCTTGGAGAACTAAACTTAATTTATCCATCTCCGCCGTCTCTAATAACCTATGCACTAGGTCATCCAGTTTCGGTATGTATTCTTGTTTCCAAAATTTGGCTATTAAAATCCTTGCAGTCGTTATTATATAAATTATCAGGTACTTATCTTTCCAACTAACATTCTCAGGTAACATATTCAGCAGCACCGTTTCCGGAGATAGCTCTATTTCAATCTCAGTTACTTCTAGGATTAACTTCTGCACCATCTTTCAAAAATCATGAATCTTTACACACCGCCACCACATATGGAAAAATGTGCCTACATTATTTTTACACTTCCAACAATTCCTGTTAAGTGTAGGATTACATTTAGCTATCCTATCGGGTGACCAGTACCATCTATGATAGATTTTAAGTATATTTTCTTTATAGTTAACACTTCTGATAAATTTTATTGATTTCCACGTTTTACCCCGGCTTTCTATACTTATCTTGTGTCCTATGTCTTTTTCCCATGCTACCCATATTTTGTTAGTTTCATCTTCCTTTATCCGATCCTCTAAAAGGAATTTATATATCCTCTGTATCATTTTATCACTGCTCGATGCCCAGATTTTATCTAACTGATTTACCATCTTCAAAGCCCACTTTCTCATCCTTAAAGTACCTGGATTGTAATTGTGCTATTTCCCACCATGACAATTTGATCTTATATAGGTCTGACAACACCTCTCGTGTTTTTAGCTTGTTGTTCACGTCTAACAGCGTATCATAACTTTCTCTATCACACACCTTAACAAGAGACAGTTTAATGAATGCCTCTAACGGTGATACCCATCTTGGTGTTCTTGCATAATGTTTTTCTTTAATGCCATTCCACACCCACATCAATGCTCCTCTCAGTATATGGTGTTTAAAATTATAATGTACTTTATTCTTCGCATACCACAAGTAGGCGTGCCATCCCATTTTTAAGTCATGTCCTTCTAAACTCAGATTCCTAATATTATTGAAGGAAATCCAGTCTTTAATCCAACCCAATGCTGCGGCCTGATAATATAATTTCCAGTCAAGTAAACCAAATCCCCCTCTCTCCTTTTTGTCCTGTAAGGTTTTCATCTTAATCCTGGCCTTTTTGGGGTGCCAAATAAATTTTTTGGTAATTTTATCCAGCTCTGCAAAAAACTGTGAGTTTCTTAACACCGGTATGTTTTGGGCTAGAAATAGGAATTTAGGCAAGATATTCATTTTAATTGTTGCTATACGGCCCAGCAGTGATAACTGTATATTTTTCCAGCGATGTAAATCTTTTTTAATTTCCTCCAATAATTTATCATAATTCTCCTTTATGAGCGTAGTGTTTTTACTTGAGATTATTATTCCTAAATATTTAAATTTTTGCACTATTTCCATCCCTGTTAATCGTTGCAGCTCTAATATTATGTTAGCTGTGCAGTTTTTTTGTTATTATTTTTGTCTTCTTTCGATTAATCTTTAAACCTGCTACCTCCCCAAAATTTTTAACTAGCTCTAATAAATGAGAAACTGTCTCCACTGGTTCTTCCACTATGAACACGATATCGTCCGCGTATGCTAATAACTTAAATTCTTCTCCTTGTACTTTAAGGCCACGGATTTGCGGATCTCTTCTTATGGAGTCGTTTAATGTTTCTAAGGCAAAGATAAATAGTAAAGGCGATAACGGGCATCCTTGCCTCGTTCCTTTCTGAATTTCAATGTCTGCAGTCACTTCTCCATTTATAATCACCTTCGCGTAGTGCTTTCTGTAAATGGCTTTTACCATCGTTTCGAAGTGTACGCCACAGTCCCACTTCCTTATTTTCTGTAATATGTATTCCCATGAAATATTACTGAGATACAGTTTCAATCCAAAAAACTCCAATAACTATTTAAATCTAAATCTCTCCTTGATTATAGAACCCTTATAACCATTGTAGATGAGCCACTGGAAATTATTGAAGCCTATAGAGCTTTAATATCCCATATCACAGACTCATTAAGTCAAAAACATAATGCGCAGAATAAAATGGGGAAGAATTTATTTATTTTTAATTGGATTTGTATCCCGCCCTCCCCAAATGGGCTCAGGGCAGCTAACAACAAAGAATCTTACAGATCCCTGGTTTGATAGGGAATGTAGAGATATGAAAATTATTCCACATGACATTTATAGTCAATATAGGGATTCTAAAGCTTCAGTTCTGCCACTAACATACCCTTAAGAATCAGTTTCAACAGCTTATTACAAAGAAGAGAAATGATTACACTAATAACCAGTGGGAACATTACTCCAAGCTATTACTCTAAATAAATCAAGACAATTTTGGGGCATAGTTTCAGGATCATTGTGCATTGAAGACCCCGTTATCTCCCCGCATACCTGGTTCCAATACTTCTCAGCCTTATTTTATGAGGGGTGGTCATGTGCCATGTAACCACCTGATTTCTCCCTGGATGACCTGCCTGAGTGGTCACCTGTAACATCTGAAGAAATAGAAGAACTGATTGTCCAACTAAAGTCAGGGAAAGTCGCTGGTCTGGAAGTGCCTGAAGTTCTAAAATTAGATCTGGACTGGTGTGCTCCTCTTCTTGCTGCATGTTGGGTTCCATCACAGGGCACACTTATTCTCCTCTCCTCCGTATGATGGTAGACAAGATGCCAGAGGCTTAGATGAATGCAATAGTAGTGAGAGACTCATTTCTCAATAAAAGAAAAGTTGATGGGGAGGATTTGGTTCTTAGTTTATAGTTTTCCCCCCAAGCGTTTAGTAGCATCCAGAAAAATCTTGAAAGTTTAACTTTAATACAGTATTCTTGATTTTGTTCTAGATCACATATCGGTTGCGCTACCTCCTTAGAGCAAGGTGTGATGCCTTACCAGTGTCCAACACCTCTATTCAGTTTCACTGTGATCCTAGCTTCTGGGCCCAAAATATTTTCAACTTAGGTATGACAAATTTCTTGTTTTCAATTTTATTAGTAGGGAAACTGTTGGTGTAACTTAATGTGTCTGTCATTAGAATAAACTGTTGTTGATTCTTTTAAATACCCTGAGGGCGGTTAGAGAACGCTTGAGTGCTAACTTCTTGTTCTGTGATGTTCATATCCTTCTTAGAACAAATGTGCATGCTTTCAATATTTATTTTGCTTATCTTGAGTTTCAGTTTTGTTCACTGAGTAAGGATGATTTCCTGCACTGCAATATGATTTCTACGAAAACTTAGCAGGTTGCCTGCTGCACCACCACTACTCCAGCCACTGCCTTCACTTAATAGAGCAGATGGAGCAAAACTGGGGAATGGTGGAGAATGCAGCATTCTAGGAATCCTCTTAATCTCTATGGTTTTACTATAGAGATTGGGGAAATTCCTGGAAAGTCATGCAATACCATGACATCATGTCTCCCAGTCTCTGCCCCCAAATACTCCCACTGCACCACTGCTCCTGGCTTGCAACCCTATTTCCATGTAGAAAATTGTGTGTTTATTTTGCATAGATAGAATGCATAAATTGTGTACACATGTGGCAGGATGTCCCAGCTGGTTATAGTTTCACACAATATGTTCATAGGTACATTGGTCAAGTTCAATTGTCACTCATGTTTGCATGTATGCAGAGTACATGCAGTTTCCTATGTGGGAGTGGTAGTGTGTAGGGCATTTGTTTTCCTATGTGAAAGTGATTAAGAGTTTGGTGCTATAAGAGGGTGTCTGTCAGGCATTATGTACTTTTTAGAAATATGTCTTCAGCCCCTGACTACTAGTGTTGCTAGAGCGGCTGGATAAAAACATATTTAGACAACTTCTCAGACTACAAACCTGGCCATGACATTAATGCCAAAAAGAATGGTTTGTCAGAAGTCATTGCCTAATGGCAGAAAAGGGCACAAGTCATGCAAATCTTAACGTGTAAACAATGAAGGACTTATTTTTTATCCAGGTTCTCTTGTAATTGAAGACAATGAGAGCCCACCACTCATGCCTAAAAGCCCTGTGATGGAACCCAACATGCAGCCACAAAGCGGTTTACCTTCCAATCAACTATCCAAGTTCCCGACACAAATCAGTTTAGCTCAACTGCGGCTTCAGCACATGCAGCAACAGGTCCTGGCTCAGAGGCAGCAGCAGGCTCAGCGGAGGCCGGGTCCCGTGGGTCTCCCAAATCCTCGAATTGCAGGGCCCATGCACCAGACTCCTCCACCTCCACCACCACCTCAGGTAAATTAGTGTTTCAGACCTCTGTTCTTTCCTCTGGAACAAATCCTGTATAGGAATATAGGAGGCATAGTGTTGGTCCATTTGACTTTGGCAGCAGCATCAGCACGCTTGGAAATAAGTGAGGAGACCTTGCCCAAATAGATATTTTTTTTTATATGCCCCAATAGGGACATACATTTTATTAAGTATTTTCAATAAGACAAATCAATACTCATCACATACAAAATATACAACACAAATACATAACATACATGGGGGATAATTTAACTAATACATAATTGATTTTTATGCCAATAGTATCTAACTGCTGTAACAATGTGCGTAACAAAAACTAACAGTAATCTAGCCAGTTTTGTAACTCTTGTACGCGTCTTGAATATCCATTCTCTTATCATTAAATGTTAGAGACCTTGCCCAAATAGTTTAACAGAAAAGTAAATCAATGAAAGTGTCAACTTGAATGTAAGATTGAATGTAAGATTCCTATATAAGATTTGTTCCAGAGGAAAGACCAGAGGTCTGAAACACTTAAATATCCGGAATAAGTGTTGAAAGAGAGACACAGATTAATTGAATTTGGAGCAGACTGCTTTTGAGGATACAAGACTGTTAGAGGGATATAGATTGAGAGAGTCTGGAGCAGACTGCTCTTTGAAGTTTTATCGGCCTTTGTATTTTTTCTATGAAGGTGGGAATATGTGGTTGTTTTTTATTATCAGACACTAAATGATAATATGGCTTTAATCTAGTCTCTTTTGTTATTGTATTGTTCTGTGGGCATCTAACACACATCTGTATATTTTTCATACCAGACTGTCTTGGGACTGTGTGTTATTCTTGTGGATCATATTATATCATTGCCAGTGTCTACTGCTTCTGTCCTGAAAGTGCTGTGCCCTCTCTAGAATTCTTAGACACTCATTGTCTCTGTGAGATCTTTTTTTTCATACTGTGTTACATGGGTTGCCTGGGTCTGATTGCAGACATGCCAGGCAGTACACATGTACCAGGGTTCTTTTACTCTATACGAGGGTCAGATTGCGAGAGATACCTATGGACAAAAGAGACCTTTCAGTTGAATCAGTAAAGTTTTATTAGAAAAATGCAAGGTTCACACTACTCACTCATGCAGAATAATTATGGCTTTAATCTAGTCTCTTTTGTTATTGTATTGTTCTGTGGGCATCTAACACACATCTGTATATTTTTCATACCAGACTGTCTTGGGACTGTGTGTTATTCTTGTGGATCATATTATATCATTGCCAGTGTCTACTGCTTCTGTCCTGAAAGTGCTGTGCCCTCTCTAGAATTCTTAGACACTCATTGTCTCTGTGAGATCTTTTTTTTCATACTGTGTTACATGGGTTGCCTAGGTCTGATTGCAGACATGCCAGGCAGTACACATGTACCAGGGTTCTTTTACTTTATGTATACGAGGGTCAGATTGCGAGAGATACCCATGGACAAAAGAGACCTTTCAGTTGAATCACTAAAGTTTTATTAGAAAAATGCAAGGTTCACACTACTGACTCATGCAGAATAATAACAATAGATCAGCACACACAGAGAGCTAAGAAACAGAGAGGTAATCGATAGTGACAAGGAAGGGTTGGGTTTTTATGGCATATTCACCTGATCCTGGCGATCCAGAAACCATATGGAAGAAAGGAGATACAGCTGACCAGCAGTTAATGTCACAGGCTCAGACAGTGTCTGAGGATACACTCTTATGGCACCTAAGACCTGTACAAAAATTGAGGCACAGAGTACCAGTTTAAATGTGGTTTGGGGAGCCTGGGGTGGGTTGGCCTGGGGTGTAATGAGTAGCCGGATTACAATTGAGTATGTGCAGGATGCTTGGTTTCACCAGTGTTTGTCTTTCTACATATCATTGGCTTGATGTTGGTTGGGGAAGAGTGCTAGACTTCTGGAAATGACTTCGAGGAGACAGTTCAGTTTACCCAGATTAGTGCCTGGGTTAGAGGAGATGGGATTTAAGGATTAGTACGTTGATGAAGATCTTTGTTAATTATTGGCTGATCATGAGGTCCTGTGTACATGCTCCTTCTACTGGACTCGGTTCCTCCTGATCTAACTTGGCTCGTTCAAAATGGAGTCGTTTTCTGGCTCCCTGTTGCCTGCCGTTGCCAGACCAATATGAGGTGTGGAACCCTGGTCTTACTGCTTCTAGGGCTGCCGGGTCCCTCTGATTTTTCCAGAGAGAGGGAGTTTAGCGCAGGTACCTCTGCTGCATATTGGCTTAGTATTTTATAAAATAGTGTTATTAGACTACATTGTATTATTCTGAAGATAAATCACACAGTTTGCTTTATTTATTTAATTCATTTATACCTGCCTTTCTTCCCAGTGGGAACCAAGATCAATTTACATCATAGGTTTAGAACAGAAGTACTTCTCCATCCAAAGAGTAATTCATGTGAAATTCCCTGCCACAGGAAGTGGTGGTGACTACAAGCATAGACAGCTTCAAGAGGAGATTTGATAAAGGTCCATCTGTGGCTATTAGCCACAGGGTTTAGATGGAACTCCCTGTCTGGGGCAGTGATGCTCTGTATTCTTGGTGCTCGGGGGGTCAACAGTGGGAGGGCTTCTGGAGTACTGGCCCTGCTGGTGGACCTCCTGTGGGCACTTGGGTTTTCGCCACTGTGACACATAGTGTTAGACTGGATGAGCCATTGGTTTGATCCAACATGGCTTCTCTTATGTTCTTATTCTCCTCTCCTCCATTTTACCTTTACAACAACTCTGTGAGTTAGGTTAGGCTGAGAGAGAGTGACTGGCCCAAGGTCACGCAGTGAGCTTCTGTGGCATGAGTGGGGATTCAAACCTGGGTCTCCCAGATCCTAGTCCAGCACTCTTAACCACTACACCACACTGGCTATCCAGTTCTGTAGATTATATTAGATTGTGTAAATTATGTAGATTATGTACAACTTGTGAGGTTTCAGCAACAGTCATGGAAAACCAACTAGCTGATAAGATTGTTTTATCTTTCCAGCAGCCCCCTCCACGTCTGGTTAACTTTCAGAATCACAGCCCCAAATCAAATGGCTCAGGTCCTCTTAGTCAGCCAATGAGAGTGCCTCAAAACCAGAATGTACCACACCCAGCTGCAAGGCCCAATCCACTGCAGATGGCATTCTGGCACAGCAGGCTATTAAACAGGTAAGCTGTTTATATCATTTGCAGTCCCTCCTCTACAACTACACCAATCTCCTGGATTCTTCTGTTTGTTGAAGAAGTATTACAAGAGAGGGGAACAAAATCAGGAACGCTGTGTATAATTTTACGTAAATACAAAATAGAGAGAACTTCTGACTGAATTAGAATGCAGCCGTTTTAAGATATGTTTCCATACAATCTCTCAACAACCTATATGAATCTGCAGAAGGAGCTATACGCGTATACTGGAACCTTCAGTTGGGTCAGAATGCTCTGCCAGGATGTTGATTGAGTGGACCGTAGGAACCATATCACTCCAGTCTTGGCTATCTACACTAGTTCCCAATTTGTTTCCAGACACAATTTAAGGTGGTGATGTTGACCTTTATAGCCCGGAATGACTTGGGACCAGCGCACCTGGAGAACCACGTTACTTCCTTATGATCTTGTTAGGCCTTGCTTCAGGTGCCCCTGACTTCTGAGATTAGGTGGGTGGTAAACCAGGAAAGGGCCTTCTTGGTCATGGTATCCAAACTCTGGAAATTTCTCTGCAGAGAGAGACTTGCCTGTCCTCTTCTGTTGCTGTTTTCTGCCAGCAGGTGAAGATTTTTCCCGTTTCATCTGGCATTCCTTCAGTGATACCTCCTTGCTGCCCTGTGTTTGAATTGTTGTTTTCATGTTTCTGTATGGTTTTTAAGGCATGTTTTTATTCTGTATGTTTTTAATCTGTTAGCCACCTAGTTGAGGGCAGAAAGATCTGCATACATTTTGTAAATAAATGGGGTGGGTGGGTGGAGTAGACAAAGCACATTTGTATTCAGTACGACCCAGTAAACACGGTGTTGAAGAAAAATTCTCCAAGCTGATCTCAGAATGAAACTAAGTTAACTTGCTAAGTCTTCTCAGATTTATACAGCCCTATTATTCTAGCCTTATCAGGTGAACAATACAGAAACATGACTTAAAACCAGATCTATTGCATCTCTCCCCAGTTCTTTTACTACTGATGTTTGTGATTGATTGTTTCTGCTTAACATGTCTGTAATTCTTTTGTAGTGGCAAATCCACAGTGGGCAAGTTTCTGCTGCCCCCTCAAGTGCCAGCAGTACCACTTCAAATGCCTCCAGTCCCACTATTAATAGTGCTGCTGGGTACGATGGGAAGACATTTGCTCCACCCATGATAGATCTGACTTCGACGATGACTGGTTCCTATACGCTGCCTTCTCTTCCTGATGTAAGATGGGTATTTCGCCTTGGTGAATATGTGTTGCACTGGTAGAGCTGGAAACTTGATGGCTTTCTTGTAAAATAGGCTGTGTATCATTTTCCTAGCTTGTTGAATTCTAAGAATTACTTCTGTGGAAGTTTTAAGGGAGGTTTATTTATTATTTATTTATTTACTGTGTATGAAATTCTAAGGAAGGACATAAGTATTTTCTACCTAATTTACATTCTTTCACCCTTCTAAAAGATTGATTGTTCAGGAACTATTTCCCTGGATAACATTGTAAGGAGAGATGCAATTTTGGAGCAGAGCCAATCCAAACCTCCTTCCCGCAAAACCGTCCAGTCCCCAAATTCATCTGTACCATCTCCAGGCCTTTCAGGTAGGGCTGCGTCTCTTCATACAGTTCGTATACCCCATACTGAGTAAAAACAAATGGCTCTCTGCCATCAGTTGTTGTTGTTATTTATTATTTCAGTTTATAAGCCCTGCCTCCCCGGTATAACAGGGCTCAGAGCAGGTAACAACATTCATAAACAACCCATAGAGTTAAAATATAAACAGTTCTACAGTACAACAGTAACAATTAGATGGCGTATAAAAGGAACCCAACCTGGTGCTCCTTATCCTGGGAGGGAAGGGAATATCCTAGAATCAATCTGGCAAGAAGGGAAGGGAAGAGGAAAAAAGGAAAGGAGAAAGGGAGAAGGAAGGGAGGCCAATTCGGAATGGACACCATCACTGCCTTCAACCATAGGCCTGGCGTAACGGGCTCTGTCTTGCAGGCCCTGTGGAAGTGCATCAGATTAACAAAATAAGAAATTATAGGAATGGGAAAAGAAGAATTAGATAAAGTGCCATTATCATAAATGAATACTTGTGCTGGTTTGCTGGATGAGAAAATCGTTATCAGAAGGGGAAAGTCTCAGAAAAAAGATAGGCAAAGCAGTATAATGTAAATGAAAGATTATAATGTAAATGAAAGGGTAAAGGATCTCAGTGCTTAAGGAGAGGCAAGAGGACAGAAGAAACCCATGTGCAACTGAAATAGAGTTTCATGGGACAAATAATTAGAAGGATGGAGAGGACAAGCTAGACAAAAACTAGATATTGATTTCAAAAACAAGAGATTGATGATTGAGTGGGGAGGGGGCTGTGGCTCAGTGGTAGCATGCTCCTGAAGGCGAGGCTGCCAAGAACAGTTTTCTCCTCTATCCAGAGATGTCCCTTACACACCTCACCTTTCTCTCCTGTAGGAAAGGGGGCTTGGTACACACAATGTTTTATTTCCCTTGATTTGTATATCTTCATTGTTAATGGGCTGTGTTATCAATTAATCATTTGTTCTGCTAAAATATGGTGCTCTGACTTCTGGGCTCCTAGAAAATAGTCTGGGTTAGAGGAGACGCTAGAGTTGAAACAGTCATCAATATTTTGTGAAAAAGGTGCTGGAACATCAGAGCAAAGAAGGTCAAACCTATTGCTCATTAGCTTTTTAGGGTCATCCTCACAGTATTTAAGTCTTAACTTTGCTTAGACGTAGCCATCAGATAGCATCCTCCAGGGCTATTCATGTGCTTTGATTTGACCATTTCTAAAACTGTTTTCCTAATAAGAACTAAACCATTAAAAGACTTTTAAGTCAAATCAACAAACATTTAAAAAGGGCCTAGAGAGCTCAGGTGCTGAAAAGTCCACCTATTCTGTTGCGACAAATTGCTTCTGCCAATTCGTTCTGGGCATGTGCAGCAGTAGTCTAATGTTGCTCCCGCTGGTCTATATCAGTGGGATCTCAGTTGGTTAGTCAAATGCCAAGAGCACTTTGACTCTTGCCAAAGGCTCATGCCTCCATCATCCTCTGGCTTTTAAAACTGTACCTGCAAGGGGGAGGGGCTAAGCCTCAGCTCCCATCATTTATTTATTAATTTTATTTATTTATTACTTTAACTTTTACCCCGCCCTCCCCGCCGAGGCAGGCTCAGGGCGGCTTACATAAGAACCAATAAAACAATATAGGTCTCGGTATAAAATACGTAATAAACAATTTTAAACCATTACTATACCAATGGTGGTACAAATATAATAAAGTGCATTTAAGAACACATTCCGCGGTGCCGCCTAAGGGTGGCTTAGGCTGGTGATAAAATTAGCCCAGGGCATAGCTGATAAGGTGCAGTTCCTACTGAAATGCCTGCCAGAAGAGCTCTATTTTCACAGTCCAGTGGAACTGTGAAAGGTCCCGCAGGGCCCTGATTCTTGCCCAGGAGCTCATTCCAATAAGTCTGAGTTGCCAAAGAGAACACCCTGGTCCTGGTCAATATCAACCTGGCATCCTTCGGGCCAGGGAGGGCCAAGTGGTTTTGTGCCCCTGATCGCAGTGCTCTCTGGGAAATATATGGGGAAAGGCGGTCCCTCAGGTAGGCAGGTTTCTGACCATAAAGGGCTTTAAAGGTCAAAACCAGCACCTTGAAGCAAATCCGGTATGTTATTGGCAGCCAGTGCAATGTCTTTAGCACAGACCGGATGTGCTCCCACATAGGGAGGCCTGGCCGTCACATTTTGCACCAGCTGCAGCTTCCAGAGTTACCAAGGGCAGCCCCAAGTAGAGAGCATTGTAGTAGTCCAACCTCGAGGTGACCTTTGCGTGGATCACTGTTGCTAGATCATTGCATTCAAGGAAGGGAACCAACTGCCTAATCAGCCAGAAATGGTAAAAGGCTGCCTTGACAGTGGCTGCTACCTGGGCCTCCATTGTTAGGTAAGCACCCAGGAACACTCCCAGACTCCTGACCCTCGGCACTGGCAGCAGCGGCACCCCATCGAAGGCCGGTAGTGGGATCCCTACCTCCGATCCGCTCTGATTCAGGCACAGGACCTCCGTCTTCGTTGGATTCAATTTCAGTCGACTCAGTCTAAGCCATCCAGCCACTTCCTGTAACACCCGGTCCAGGTCTTCCGGGGTAGAGTCAGACTGGTAGAGATAGCGCTGGGTGTCATCCGCATATTGGTGACATGCCTCCGGGCAATCTGGGCAAGGGGGCGCATATAGATGTTAAATAGCATCGGGGAAAGGACCCCCCCCTTGAGGCACTCCACAGATTAGTGGGTGCCTTCGGGACAGCTGCTCCCCAAGAGCCACCCTTTGTCCCTGACTTTGAAGAAAGGAGACAAGCCATTGCAAGGCAAGCCCCTGAATCCCCATGTCGGTGAGGCAGTGGGCCAGTAGCTGGTGGTCGACCATGTCGAACGCCGCCGACAGGTCCAACAACAACAGCACCGCCGTCCCGCCCCAATCCAGGTGCCTCCAGAGGTCATCTGTGAGGGCGACCAGTGCTGTCTCCGTCCCATGGCCTGGGTGGAAGCCGGACTGGAAGGGATCTAGCGTGAAAGTGTCATCATGTGACTTCTCTGCCCACTCCCTGACTATTAAGGTGAAAATAGAAACATAGTGAACTGAATCTTTAGATCAAACTGCTAGAAGCTTTAGAATATAAAGGAAAGTGCGTGACATGTGCTTCTAATTTATTTTTCACTGATGACTTAGGAGCAGTTTCTATTTCTGGTGTTCCTCCTCCAATTCGTTCACCCAGTGCCTCCAGCGTTGGAAGCAGAGGCAGGTAAGCAGACTGTGTAGGAAAGGAAGCCTTTTTCAATGAATGTGCATTTGATTATCAGTGATTCATGTAAGAGTGAAGTGAGCTTTGTATACATGAGGTGAGGCTACTACAAAATATCTTAGGAGTCCTGGTATATTAATGGAAGGATAGAATATACTGCGTAGCCAGAGCAGATCTATAAATACCAGAAAATTAGGACATATGAGTATGTTAGAATTGATTCACCTAAGCAAAATGAAAAGCAGATATTGACAGACTAAATCAGAGGACAGCCCTCTTGTCACCGGGAGATTTTGAGGATCAATTGATCTGGGCTGGTATAAATTTTAAAATTCGCTTGGTGCAAGGAGGGCAAATCATTGCTTTAGAAGCTGAATTATAATATATAAAGAATCTTCTGTGTTCAGATGCTTGTTTTTCCTTCCCACCCCTCACCTCCCCCACGCCCCATTTCTGGTCCATTGGTCAAAGAACTGTAGGAGGAAAGCTTCTTTATGGTGTTAGCTAAGGCTTTGTGACCCTTTGCTATATGTTTCTTATGCTATAGCAGACATGTTAATACTTGAATTGTGTAGTTCAGAGTTGGGGGAAACTCTTTATGTTCTTGTAATTTACCTTTAAAAAAAACAATTTAAAAACAATGTTTAATCATCGAAAGGTTAAAAAACCCTGTAGAATAAAGAGCTTATTCTCATAAACTTCATATTCCTATCTGAAATAGTGGTGTTGTGTCCTACTTCAGAAGATGAAGACATGTCAAAATCATCTTTCTTCTTTTTCCCCCCACTGCATCTTCATTTTATAGCTCTGGCTCCTCTAGCAGACCATCAGGTGCTGATTCAACCCAGAAACCCCCAGTAGTCATGTTGGAGCCTATCAGAATAAAGCAAGAGTCTGGTATGCCAAGCGAGAATTATGATTTCCCAGTTGTAATAGTGAAGCAAGAAACAGATGAAGAATCCCGGAATCAAAATGTAATCACTGTTACAGAGAAACTAGTCTTGAGTATAGGAGGGTAATTTTAATTTATTGGAAAACTA
Source organism: Gekko japonicus (assembly GCF_001447785.1). Taxonomy (NCBI): domain Eukaryota; kingdom Metazoa; phylum Chordata; class Lepidosauria; order Squamata; family Gekkonidae; genus Gekko; species Gekko japonicus. Next base: position 120,289 of record NW_015169822.1, on the reverse strand, counting down.
GCTAAATTGCTAAGATTCTGCTTCAGATGCTTCAGAGCTGAAAATCTAGTGGGAACTCAGCTCTTTTCATTGATCTCTAAAAAATCAGATAGCACTCATGCTATTTATTGATTCATATTGTTCATTTAGAAGAACCATCTGCTCTTCTACTTAAGAAGAACTAAATGATGCGGAGTGTGTGTGTGTTATATTATATGCTGTTTGTGCAGCAGCCTGATAGCCCAGTCTTGTTGGAGCTTGGAAGCCAAACAAGATCAGCCGCAGTTAGTACTTGGATGGGAGACCGCCAAGGAAGACTGAGGTTGCTATGCAGAGGAAGGCCGTGGCAAACCACCTCTATTCATCTCTTGCCTTGAGAATCCCTGGTCCTAGGGTTGCCAGGAGTCAGTTGCGACTGGGCAGCCCACTATTATTACTATTACAAGAATTAATCAACAGTCTTATTTAATTACATAAAGACCCGTTCCAGGACAGGTGCTCTTAGTCATTATGGAGATGTACTTATGCGCTTGTGATAAGAAAATAAAAATGAAAGGAAGGAAGAGAAATGTATCTGAAAAAATGAGCACTGATTCTTGAACACTTGTGCTGAAATAAATGTTGTGAGTTTTGCGGGTGCTAATTTACTCCTGTGTGAATTTGCCCAGCCTAGCTTGGAAGCTAAGCCAGGTTGACCATGGTTAGTACTTGGATGGGAGACCACCATTGAAAACCAGGCTTACTATGCAGAGGAAGGCAGTGGCATACTACCTCTACTTTTCGCTTGCCTTGAGAACCTCATTGCCATGAGTTGGTTGTGACTTGATGGCTCACATTATTATTGTTGTTGTTGTTATTATTATTATTAGGCAATTTCTAAAATCATACATTGAACTAGTTAAAGCAGTCGATTCAGTTGGCTGGGTTATAACTGCCCTGTTGTAAAAGAGACATCTTCCAGTTTTTTTTAAAAAAAGATGCATGTGTATTTAAAAAAAACAACCCTGCATTATATTTTTGTTAAACTATGTTCTTGTTTTTTCCCCTTTTCTCTGCAGACCAGTTTTTCTAGAAATTTGCTTACCTCGCTGCTGTTGAACAGCAATCGTAATCACTCCTCTGAAGAAACTGTCTTCAGAACAGAAGCACCGGACAGTACAGGTGACCAGCCATCCAGTGGCAAGGGAGCATGGATAGGGTCTGGTCATGTTGGAGACGGTAGAAAAGATGATGACCCCAATGAGGACTGGTGTGCAGTGTGTCAGAATGGAGGAGAGCTGTTGTGTTGTGACAAATGCCCTAAAGTGTTTCACCTGTCTTGCCATGTCCCCACACTCAGGAATTTTCCAAGGTACAAAGCACGAGAAACTCTGGGGGTGGGCTTAAATCTCTCACTATTTGGGCATCTTCTTCTAAAACTCATTATAGATTAAAGTGTTTCCCTAGGAGCTTTCAGAACTCAAGAATGCACACTGAGACCTGCCTGTCTTCTGCATTTACTTTAGTGGAGAGTGGATTTGCACATTCTGCCGTGATTTGTCCAACCCACAAGTAGAATATGATTGTGATGGCCCAAGTCATATGTCCGAAGAAAAAAGAAGACTAGAAGGCAATGTTGGATTGTCTCCTAAAGATCGTAGGGTGAGAATATAAGTTAATTGCATTATGTTCATTTTATATTTTTGGAAATAAAGTCAGTGACAAAAATAAATATGATACATCAGTAGTTTTTTTAAAAAACAGGCATCAAGAATGTGAGAATGCACCCCAAAGACATCTTTCACCTATGCATTTATTTACTTACTTACTTCCAGGGATCGTTTGGGCCCGGAGCGCACCAGAGCGCCGCTCTGGGAGCCCAGGAGCAGGGACAAATGATGGTGGTGGCAATCCCCACCCCCAGATTTCAACTCCCGAGCTCCTTCTATGGCCCCATAGAATACAATGGAAAGATGGCGGCGCAACTCTAGAGAGAAGGGGTTTAAAGTTTAAACCACTTCTCTCTTTGCTTCCCCGCCAGCTGGCCTGCCAAGGCAGGCTGGGGGGGGGGGGGGGGCAAAAAGTGAAGGGGGTTAAAGTTTCACCTTCTCTCTGGGGTTGCACCTTACGGCCCTTCTCTCTTCGCTTTCACTGCCTCAACAGGCCGGCTGGGAAAGGGAAGGGGAGGCTTTTGAAGATGCCCCCCCTTTTGCTCCCCCTTCTGACATCACTTCCGGTGATGTCGGGCTGCGTGGCATATGCTAATGAGCTATTATGCTAATAGCTTATTAGGTGTGCTAATGAGCTCCTGCAGCTCTTTTTCTACGAAATGACCCCTGCTTACTTCATTTATACCCCACCTTTCTCTCCATTGAGGACTCAGACCAGCTTTTACATCATTCTCCTCTCCTCCATTTTATCTTCTCCATTTTATCCTCACAACAGCCCTGTAAGGTAGGTTAAGCTAAGAGAGTGTGACTGGCCCAAAGTTACCAAGTGGCTTTCCATGGCAGAGCCAAGATTTGAACCTGGGTCTCACAGATCTTAGTCCAACACTCTGTCTCGTACACCACATTGGCTGTCGGGGTTGATCTCAGGGGCAGATTAACCATTAAGCACACTAAGCACATGCTTAGGGCACCAGGGCCAAAGGGGGCACCACAAAGTTGGGGAAAGGGTGAAAAGCTTAGTTTGTACAGTATATTGTGTTACTGCTGCAACCTGCATTGTATATCTGGTCAGACAGGTCAACAACTAAAATGGACTGGGTCAGTGTGGAAAGGAGGGGGGCACCAAGATTGGTCAGTGCTTAGGGCACCAGTGAGTCTTAATCCACCCCTGGGTGATCTACATTCTTTTGCAGTTTTTATAAGGGTATCATTACACAGACATATTTGCAGAAATATGATTATACCTGACTAAATGTATAGTGTACTTGGGTAACCATTTAATAAGCACCTTTAAGACCAGCAAAGTTTTATTCAAGGTGTAAGCTTTCGTGTGCATGCACACTTCGTCAGACACAATGAAATGAGATGCATGTGCTCATCAGTCTCCTGTTCGATGTATTTATTGCCCTAACAGTTTTTCTCCTCCAAAGTTGAACCCAGACAAATGGAACCAAATAAACTATGCTTGTTATTCCTTGAATCTGTTATACATCTTCATTATGCTGCTTTGCCGCTTACCTCCTATCTGTGAGTGTGTGGACTGGTGGGTTTCATTTCATTATGCCTGATGAAGTAGGCATGCACACGGCAGCTAACGCCTTGAATAAAACTTTGCTGGTCTTAAAGGTGCCCCACTGGACTCAAACTTTGTTCTGCTGCTTCAGACCAACACTACTACTTACCAGATTCCACTTAATAAGCAGTGAAACATGTTCAAATGAGCTCTGGTATAACTCTTGAGTTAAACTTATACCTTACTCTGGCAAACTGTTTTAAAATCTTTCAGATTCCTTTATATGAAACCGTTTTCATAAAGATGTAATAATGTGTTTTAAGCATGGACTATTGAGTTGCACCGTGCACAGTTTTCTTCATCGTTTTAGGAAATGTGCTCCTTAACCAGAGGAATGCCTTTTCTCTTTGACATGCACACATTGTCTATTCAAACTCCATTTTCTCATTATGTCTTGGAAATGTGTTGATATCAAAGATTTTCTGTTGGGAGAAAGTGGGAAAGGAACCACATAATGGTAGAATTTCAGCAGAGGCACCTCTTATCGGGATAGAAGCTGTTTTCTGGAAACTCCCAATTTAGCTTTTCATGTTGGTGTTCTGAGTGACTGTGACCTTTTCTCTTATACAGAAGTGTGAAAGATTACTGCTGTACCTTTACTGCCACGAAATGAGCCTTGCTTTTCAAGATCCTGTCCCTCCTACGGTATGCTGGTCTCTTTATTATTTGCCGTGTGAATTTTGTAATATAAATTGGCACCCATCATCAGTCAAATTGCTATTATAGGTGCAGTAAATAATTCCAACATTGGTACTAACTAGCATGTCAGTTGAACTATGGATGAGTGTTCCCCCCCCCAAGTCATTTATTGAGCTAATAATTCTTTAAACTGACAATGTATTTCTCAAAACAAATTAATTGAGGCAGTAACTCAGCTTGGGGTCTCTGTCTTTATATCTTGACTGAATGTCATTGAAGTAAACCCTAAAGGGGATTCAGTGTATTTTGTTGTCTTGAATGGTTATATGCTAGAGAAGCGGTTTGAATACCAACTTGCGGGGGGAGTTTTCAGGGTTTTTTTAATGAGAACACAATTAATTGGTATGGATCAGGGGAGAGTCCAGCTGTTTAGTTGGACAAGAGACCAATGTACCTTTTCTGAATGGGCAAGAACTGAAACTAGTAACCTAGTTATCCCTTTTGGTTGCAAATCTATCTATGTACATCTAGAATGTAATAAAATGGCAAGGTCAGGATTTTGCTTTGAAAGTAAATTAACACTAACGTCTAAATAAATTATCACTTGAAGAGTTATATAGTATATCTGATCTGTCTCCAAAGACTGGTCAGTACTATAAGCAAAAAAGCACAACAAAATCGACCAAATGTGAACTAGAATTTATAACTGTTGGAAACACAGTGCCCTGTTTAAAAACCCATTCAGTTTCCTTTTGTAACAGAAAGATTACAAAATTACCCCCAATTACGTGGATTGAGAAGGAAGATCCTATCCTCTGCTGCCAACTGGAATAGCTCCTTGCCCTCCTCCAAATGACAGCCTTTCAGATATTTAAAGAGAGCAATCATGTCCCCCCTCAATCTCCTCTTCTCCAAACTAAACATTCCCAAGGCCCTTAGCCTTTCCTCGTAGGGCTTAGTCTCCAGACCCCTGATCATCCTTGTTGCTGTCTTCTGCACCCTTTTGAAGTGAGGCCTCCAGAACTGCACACAGTACTCAAGGTGAGGTCTGACCAAGGCAATATACAGAGAGCCTATGACCTGCGATTTTGATGCTATGGCCCTTTTAATACAACCCAAGACTGAATTAGCCTTCACTGGGACATCATCTAAATCATTATTTTTGCAGGATGCAGAACTGTCTTACTTAACTATAACAAACCACACCTTTATTAATGGTACAGGAAGAAAACTTGCCATACGAACAACCAGTGTCAGTAGACCATGAGCAGCCATTTCTATTTCTCTTTGATTCTAAGCATATCGTTTCCCCTTATTTAAGTGTATAATGGGCTTAATCCAGTGCAGCATTTTCATGGGTGCAAGAACTTTTGCAGCTCCCCCATCGTGCAGCACCCCAAAATACCTCCGAGAGTCCTTGCACCTGCAGAAACTGCATTGGAGCCACCCCACTATATTTGTTTATCACTTCTTTCTTCTGTATTGTATTTTGGACATTTGGGGTTGATTTTTTTTTCTTTTTTGGTAACTGAGTATCTCTCAAGTAATTGAGTACCATTCAAGTATCCTCATGTGGCAATAAATAGCAGAGTGTTTGTATACAAGTGTCATTAGAGAAGCATGTCTGTCTTCTATCATATAGATTATTTGCTATAGTTTGAGTTAGTTGTGCTTTTTATATGCATTTTCTTTTTTGCCTTTCAGTTTTTCCCTCAGTTTTATTTTTGGACTGTATCCCAGGCACAAAAGGATTTTTTTCCCCACTGTTAAATTCCAACTGTGCTTCACTGTGAACTTCGTATGGAGCAGCTCATTAAGCTATAGGAGCTCTTCACATGTTAGAACAAATGACTGTATAAAGATGTGTGATGTATGCTAGAACAAGTTGTACAACGGTGGCTATTCTAACGTTGCCTTCAAGGGCATGTTTGGGCTTCAAGGGCCTCATTGGGGACTTACTATGTTGAGGTGATTGCAGAATTAAGTGGAGTACAATGGCTGTGAGAACTGTAGAGCATACAGTTGAGCTAAATAATATGGAGCTAATTAGTATCTAATATAGATTCCTTCAATTTATTTTAATTAATTATGGAAATCATATATGAACCGAATTCAGTTGTTGAAGTTCTGAATTTCAGGTGTTCAGTTTCGCAGAAAATACATTGGGCAATTTCTGAGAATACTGGTATATTTCTCCTTAGGTGCCTGACTACTACAAAATTATTAAGAAGCCAATGGACTTGTCAACAATCAAAAATAGATTGCAAGCCCATCACCCATCGTACACAAAACCAGAAGATGTTGTAGCTGATTTCCGACAGATCTTCCAAAACTGTGCTGAATTTAATGAGGTTAGGAAATACTATCATGTGCGTGCACACACACAAACGTCTAGGAAAGGAAGGGTTTTTTTGTCAGGGAATCTGATTCTCGGTGCTACGGTAGTTTGAGAGGGACACAGCTTGTTGTTGTGTGTGGAATATAATTGCAGCTCTCCTCTTTCATGACCTCTGGCCAGAATTATGTGAGGGTTCTCACAAAGACTGTCAGCAACCCAGTGCTGAAAACGGCTAGCAGGCCTATTAATGAGCCTGCTGCAGGTCGAGGTCAGTGAATACCTCTTTCTGGTTAATATCTGATGCGTCCATGAGGTAGTTTATTTATTTATTTATATTTATTTATTTTTAAATTTATATCCCGCCCTCCCCGAAGGCTCAGGGTGGCTCACAAGGGGCATAAATGCCAAGGTTAAAACAATAAAACAACACAAAACAGTATAAAATACAATAAATACAATTCACTAAAAATTCCTTCCACGGTGCTCCAAGGATATTTAACTATAAGATTCAAGATGGGGTTCCAAGATAATTTATGCTAAGCAACAAACAGTAGTGATAATAATATACAATAACAACAATATACGTCCCATCTGCCAGGAACGTCTCATGCCCCTGGTATTGTCCGCTCCAGAGATGGTCAATTTGCGGAATTAAGAAGAAAGGGGGCGCAGATGGAATAATGATGGCGGATGATGGTGGCAGCGGCTCCTACTCGAAAGCCTGGCGGAAGAGCTCTGTTTTACAGGCCCTGCGGAACTGAACCAGGTCCCGCAGGGCCCGGATCTCTTCTGGGAGCTCATTCCACCAGGTAGGAGCCGCCACCGAAAACGCCCTGGCCCTGGTAACTGCAAACTTGATGTTCCTGGGGCCTGGAATATCCAGGAGATTTTGATTCCCCGACAATTTCAAAATACAGGAAATACATTTGAATACAATTGAAGAGGTGTCTGACAATTTCAGAATACAGGAAATACATTAACTGGGAAACTAAAATAACGTATAAAGGAGTATCAGAAGAGTGAGACTGGTATTCAGTCAAGGACAAGAGAAAAATATATTTAGAAAGAGAGATTATGAGTATAATTAGAAACCTATGATTCTCAGGTGCAAACTTCTATAATGATTAGCCTGACAAAAGCCATCCAGAACATTTAGATTTGACCAAGATATTACATGACAGAGCTGAATCAAAAAATTCTTTAATTGATGTGTGAGCACATGTAAAGTGTCATCAAGTCTCAGCTGATTTATGATGACCCCATATGGTTTCCAGGGCAAGTGAGTAAACAGAGGTGGGTTGCCATTGCCATCCTATGCAAAAAAATTTGTTGGTGGTCTGCCATCCAAGTACCAACCTTGCTTAGCTTCCAAGACGAGATTGAGCTATAGTACACCATTCTACATCCACCACATTTAATAGCAATAGGGAATACCCAGATGGAGGAGAGAAATTAAATCTCTCTCACATTAAGGCTGGCGTTGGCGGAGGTAGTCTTCTGACACTCCTGATGAACAAGTTCTTTTAAGATACCTTAACCAAGGAACTGGCCACCTCTAGTGATAGGAAGTTCCAGTGGGCTTAAATGCTTACTCTGTACTTACTGTACATGCTATTGACTTACAAGAAATTGTATGCCATAAGAATGTAAGAAGAGCCCTGGTGGATCAGACCAATGTTCTCCCACTGAGGTGGAGGACATCTCCATGGGTTATTCCCATCGTTCCTTTAGGGAGGCAGGAAATACTTTTTTCTCCTTCTTGTTGGCGACTTGGGAATAGCCCTGCCCCTCAGTTCTGGGACTCCGTAAGCAGTGAGTATCAACTAAGGCTAACTCCCCTGCGCCAAGCAGGTAAACTTCCAACATTAATGATAGAACTATAAAACAGTAGAACAAGAACACAGAAGAAGAAGAAGAAGAGAACAGCACAGAGAAACCCAGGAAAAAGGACGATGATGAAAGTGGGAGGGCCGAGATGTCCTCCTAACCTCAGAGGAGAAGGACCCTTCACGGTAAGTGCCAAAGGTCGTTCTCCCACTGAGGTGGAGGACATCTCCATGGGACCTCCAAAAGCAGTGTCCCTTAAATGGGTGGGTCATCATCGCCAGCCGAAGGGAGAATGTGCTGAAGGACTCTTCTTCCGAATGCTGCGGCGGCTGACGCAATTGTGTTTAGCTTGTAGTGACGAATGAAGGTAGATACCGACGTCCAAGTAGCGGCCCTGCAGACCTCCTCGACAGAAGTTCGATTCGTGAACACCACATTGGTTGCCGCACTTCTCAAGGAATGGGCTGTTATCCCTTTGGGAATTTCCGTTCCCGACGCCTTGTAGGCCTCTGTGATGCATGACCTAAGGACTGCGCTGATGGAACCCGTGGACATACGATTTCCTGTATGTGGAAAGGAGATGTTGATGAACATGAAGTCCGTTTTTCGTAGAGATTCAGTGCGCACAATGTAAATCTTTAATGCCTGTCTGGCATCAAGGGTGTGCCATAGTCTTTCTCTGGGATGTTGTGGCTTTGGACAGAAAGTAGGTAAATAGATCTCTTGAGCACAATGAAAAGCGGAAGAAACCTTTGGCTGAAAGGTGGGATCGGTCCTAAGTACCACTTTATCCTTGTGGAAGATGCAGAGCGTGGCCTTTACTGATAGAGCACCCAGCTCTGAGACCCACCATGCTGAGGTTATCGCCACCAGGAATAACGTCTTCATCCAGAGCCACTTCATTCTGACTTCCCTGAGAGGTTCGAATGGCGCTTTGGTAAGGGTTGTCAAAACCGTGTGTAGCCTCCAGTTTGGGAACCTGTGTATCTGAGGCGGCTTGGCTGTTGCCCCTTGTAGAAACAGCTGTATGTGGGGGTGCTTGGTCATCCTGTATCCTCCTATGTGAGGAAGGATGGTTGATAATGCCACCACTTGCCGTCGTAAGGTGGCTGCCTACAAGCCGGAATCCAAACCGTCTTGTAAAAAGGAAAGGACATCCACCATTGTAGGAGACAGAGGATCCAGCTTCTTCCTCCTAGTCCACCACACAAACTCCTTCCAAGTAGTATTATCAATGCAAATGGTGGACTGCCTTCTTGAGGCCATAAGGGTTGCCAAAACCTTGTCCGGGTAGCCTACTGTTTTATAGTTCTATCATTAATGTTGGAAGTTTACCTGCTTGGCGCAGGGGAGTTAGCCTTAGTCGATACTCACTGCTTACGGAGTCCCAGAACTGAGGGGGAGGGCTATTCCCAAGGCGCCAACAGGAAGGAGAAAAAATATTTCCTGCCTCCCAATGATGGGACTAACCTATGGAGATGTCCTCCTAACCTCAGAGGAGAAGGGCCCTTCACGGTAAGTGCCAAAGGTCGGTCCATCTAGTCCAACCAGTTCCTCTGGAGGGCTAACAACAGGGCATAGAGGCTGAGGCCTTCCCCTGATGTGGCCTCCTGGCTCTAGGATTCAGAGTTTTAGTGCCTTTCAATATGGAGGTTCCCCTCAGTCACCATGGCTAGTAGCCATTGATAGACTTACCCTCCATGAATCTATCTAATCTCCTTTTAAAGCTTTTTATTCCTGTGGCCATCACTACATCTTCTGGCAGTGAATGCCACATTTTAATCACTGTCTGCATAAAGTAGTATTTCCACAATGCCCTTGTTACAGAAGAGCTGTTAGTGTTGGGTCCCCCTTCCCTTAAAAGAAACACAAATTATTCCATCTTGACTGTTAATTTGAAGAGTCTATTTTTAATGTCATGGTACTGCAAATGTGAAAACCTGACGGTATGTTGAATTTCTCCAACAGCCTGATTCAGAAGTGGCTGATGCTGGCATGAAACTGGAAGCTTACTTTGAGGAACTTCTGAAGAGCATTTATCCTGACAGGAAATTCCCTGCCCAACCCTATTGCCATGCTAATAGACGTAGTCCAGATTTAACAGATGACTCAGATGATGACTTTGTACAGCCCCGAAAGAAACGCCTCAAAGGGGAAGAACGTCAGTTTTTTAAATGAACTGGTTGTGTCAACTGCTAAGAGGGTGTTTTTTCTTAATTTGATATTTATCAACATTCATTTTCTGGAGGAAATTTTGAGATGATTTCTACATCTGTGGACTGAGACTCATACTTCGCTGCTTCGTACTACCAAGAATTGAAGCATCTAGGAGACCTTAGAATATTTCTATAAAATTTATCCTCTTTGGAAGCTCATTCTTCCACCACTCCAGAGGGACTGTTGTTCAAATCTTTTATTTAAAAAAGATTTGTAAAAAAAAAAAAATGGAATTGAATTTAATGGCGTTTGCTGTTTTCAAGAGAATGTGAATCCACCAGACATTAGTTTACCAAAGGCATGTGACTGGCCGTAATTTCAGTTGTCTGTACATAGCCATTGGGGGGTGGGATGGGTGGGGGGGAGAACATGATTTGATATTGTCCTAGGATTCTGATTGGTACAATGGAATTGTAGTTGCCCCTAGAGAGTTACTTGTGTGCTAAAATGTAAGGAGTGGAAAAAATGAATTAAATTACTTTGAAAAGTATTTAAATGAGTCTTATTTTAATCATATTAAAAACAAAACTTGTACCAGTTAGTAGTTTTCTGCTGCCTAACATCTAAAAACCTTAATTCAGCTTCATAGTGTCTTCTGCAAAGGAAATTTTTTATCTCATGATCTCTGCGTTGTGCCTGCCTAGTAAACTAGAAGTAATCACTCTGCTTTTCTTGAATTAGCAGCTGAAACATGTTGTGTTAAGATGCTTTGAGATTTCTTTCATTACGAACACATTGGTTGCCTAGTGCAGTAAAGAGCATGTCTGTTCTTGGTGACTGTATAGTTTGATCTTCAGTATAGCACAAAAATGTGCCTGAACCATTGCTCTGATCAGTTGCTTTTCTGCTTTTTTTCCATTTTATATACAAACCCCCATCACCTTGGCTAAAATCCAGAGAAATCAGTCAGGCTAAAGCAAAAGATTAAGTATTCCATGTATTTTTAAAATTTTTCTTCCCTTCAAATTTTTGGCTCCTGTACCAAAAGCAGTCTTGGAATAGAAACCAGCCCTGTTTTAAACATGACAGTAGGCATGTTTTATTTTTGCTATTTTATTTAAGGGAAGGGAACCAGGTTACAATGCGATATACGTTTTTAGGGAAAGGCATATCAGAAAGCACACAGTTCTTGTTATCTTGGAAAATGGTTCCTGTCAATTGGATCATTTTAACAGGTTCCTTATCTTGCCTTTTTCCAGCATTAGCGTCTTCATTTTGTTTGCTAGAAAGGAAGTTTTTAAAAAACTCGAGTTTAACAGCTCACCACAATTGCACAGAAAATGTGTCAGCTTTGTAGCTAACATTTAATACTGTTAAGGGGTTGGATCCAGCCACCTTTTTCACTCAGTCTCACCCAGTTCTGCTTACTATGGCCCATGTCTTACATGACTTTTATCCATGAAGGTCCTATTATCCCCAGCATCTGTGATCCTTTGGGTGGGTTTTTCTATTTCGGCATCTTTCCTACTTTCCTCTTAAAGTTTGAAGTGGCATGAAGAAAAATCACGTAGTATACATGGCAAGTGGGTTCACGTGCTAATGTGGAGGGTTAGTATACCATGCCACTGTGGTCCTGGTGCAGAAAATCTTTCAGAATCACAGCTGCAGTCCAGTGATGGAGGACTTTAATTTGGTTCAGATCAATATTAGCACTGCAACCCAAAGCAGCTATCAAATTGTAGTCTACTATTTATGGAGCACTTTCAGTACACAAGGGAGTTATCTATCTTACTTTTGTCCTTAATGCAAAATGTTTGGGGGCGGGAGTAGTTCCAATTCATGGTTAGAACTTAACGCTTAAAAAAATGGCATTTAACTATTGCGTAAACAGTTTGCTTTGTGGTTCAGTGCCTTTCATTATTGTTGTGGATTGTTCATATCCAACTAGCTCATGTACATTTTTTATTGATTCACTTTTAAAAGATGGAAACTGGAGTTTATCATTCCTGCAGGCTATATGTTAGTACCTGAAAATCCTAACATTGCAGTCAATCACCATTCACAGACTCATGATTTCTGACCTGACTTATTTACAGTATGTTCATTTGATGCATTTCCCAGCCTGTTTTTACTCCTATGACACCATGATCCTAATAATCATTGCACCGTTAAATTTGGTGGGAAATGTGTCTGTTTTGCTATTGGGAGGCAGCAGAACCCTGCCACCCAGTATTTGCAACTTTTACCATTCATTGTGATCGTTGAACAGATCCCTGTGAATACTGAACATCCACTGTACGCTCTTTGTATGGCTGCTCACCCAAAAATTTGTCTTGCAAGCATTGTGTTATTTGGAGAAACCTCCATCAGCTATGCACCTAGAAGGCCACTTTAGCGTATGAATCTCCCTTGAGGGCCAAGGCCACTTGTACTTGGCTCATGTAGAAAGGATTGTTTTTCTCTCTCTAAGTGACATTTAAGATTGTCAGTTTCTGACAGGTGGCTGTTATAGGGCTCCTGGCTTTACATTTTTTAGGAAGTTCAGGGGAAGATGCCCCTTGAACCCTTTGCAAGGCCAGGAGCTTTGTTCTCTCTCCTTGGTGGTTTACCAACCTGAAGTGCTCTTCCTTTGGTCTCTATGGGTAGAGTAAAAGCTGAGACTGCACATACAACACAGACGGAAGCAAACAGGCAAAGCGCTCCCAAGAAAGAAGCATTCATGAGCACCTAGAAATAAACAATTAGTACAAATGCTGTAATGCAACAAACTTTTTTTTTTAAGTTTAACTACAGGAATCCCCTTCTAGCTTCATCAAAAGTAATTACTCTGGCTATAGCACAGCACAAGAGGCATATATAAATCTAGTGGGTTGAAGCATGCCTGTAGATTTTGGCTATTGCACACTGTGGCAAGATTGCTTCTTCCCCACACCAGAATCAGCATTTTTCTTGTTCTATTAGGACAAAGCTCAAAAAAACCCTATCAATTTCAATGAGTGAGTTCACAATGTGCTGAATTGTTTTCATTGAATGAAAAAGGATCTGTGCTTAGTTTGGGCTGGATCATACCCTTTCGCTCTTGACTAGAGGTAAACACATTTCAGGTAAAATTTTATGTCGGAACTTGAGAATCTGCAATATTTCTCCAGCGTATTTGCTCAACAGAATACCTTCCAGTAATGTTTGCCAAAACTATTGCCAATAGTGCTTGTCAGAATTATTTGTTATGGGGATCCTCTGCCATATGACCCTACAGTTTTCCTCACATCTTCTTTGATGCACATTGAATGAAAATAGGAATAAAATATCCTTGAATCTTTATCACTCTAGTTGCCCTTCTCCCAACCCAGTCCACTTTTACCAATTTTTCAGTGCTGCAACCAAAACTCCATTCGGTATAAGTTCTAATTGTGTTGAAAATTATAATATTGCTGTGGCTGGGAAGCTCCTCCATAACTTCAACGTATCTGTCTCACCACCTTTTTTTTTAAGCCTGAATTCACAGTTATTTGGAAATGAAACACAGCCTACATGATTTATCTGAACTTGCTTGCCTAGCATCTATTTTTAAGAGCACACTCAGTTTACTAAAAAGACGTTATCTTACTTGTGCTATAAAAGGTGCCACCATAGCACCAATGCGACACAGAGATCCACTAGTCCCCAGTCCCAGAGCTCTCATTGAAGTAGGATAAACCTGTAAGAGAGCAATTTCTAAGTCAGTTATTCAGGCCTGTGCTCTAGAACAGAGCAGGTTAAAGAAAACTACAGCTAGGTATGAAGCTTTGGATCTTCTTTGTGGTCTCTGTGCATCACACCCTTGGGATAGTCTGCGCCGCGCTGACCTTCGGTATCGTTAGCAAGCAAAAAGGGATTTTCACGCCCATTCCCTGGTCAGAGTTTCATTTGCGTAATGACCTAGTTCTTCCTACGTTTTTTCCATCTCCCTCCAATGAGGAAGAACGCAGATTGCACTCTCTGGATGTTAAGAGCGCTCTTATTTTATTTGGGAAGAACCAAGCCTTTCCGTAAGTCTCCAGCGCTGTTTATCTCTCACAGGTTGCCTTCCCAAGCGTTTATCCAAGTGGATTGTGGAGACTATTAAACTTTGTTATTCACTGGCACGGAAGCCGCTCCCTGGACAGCTTCAAGCTCATTCCACGCGGGCAGTGGCAACGCAACGTCTACAGCTTTCCTGCGAGGTGCATCGCTGGAAGACATCTGTCAGTCCACTTTTACCAATTTTTCAGTGCTGCAACCAAAACTCCATTCTGTATAAGTTCTAATTGTGTTGAAAATTATAATATTACTGTGGCTGGGAAACTCCTCCATAACTTCAACATATCTTCCTCACCTTTTTTTTTAAGCCTGAATTCACAGTTATTTGGAAATGAAACACAGCCTACATGATTTATCTGAACTTGCTTGCCTAGCATCTATTTTTAAGAGCACACTCAGTTTACTAAAAAGACGTTATCTTACTTGTGCTATAAAAGGTGCCACCATAGCACCAATGCGACACAGAGATCCACTAGTCCCCAGTCCCAGAGCTCTCATTGAAGTAGGATAAACCTGGAAGAGAACAATTTCGAAGTCAGTTATTCAGGCCTGTGCTCTAGAACAGAGCAAGTTAAAGAAAACTACAGCTGGGTATGAAGCTTTGGAAACAGATCGCTCCAGAGACAAGGCCACAAGATGGGTACAGATGAACCATTGGGTGGAAGTTCAGTTTAGGGTTGTCATCCACCACGTGGCACCTGGAGAAGTCCTGCTGTTACAACTGATCTCCAGGTGTCAGAGATCAATTCACCTGGGAAAAATGGCCACTTCGGAGGGTGGACTCTATGGCATTACACCCCATTGAAGTGCCTCCTTTCCTCAAACCCCACCCTCCTGAGGCTCCACCCCCAAAATCTCCAGGTATTTCCCAACCAATTGAGCAAACTTC
Organism: Gekko japonicus; assembly: GCF_001447785.1. Taxonomy (NCBI): domain Eukaryota; kingdom Metazoa; phylum Chordata; class Lepidosauria; order Squamata; family Gekkonidae; genus Gekko; species Gekko japonicus. The sequence continues at coordinate 105,179 of NW_015169822.1, read as the reverse complement.
AGAGGACGGCGGAAGACAGGAGGGCCTGGCGGGCTCGACTGTGCGACTGAACAACAACAACAATTTCCCAACCCAGAGATTGGGCTGTCATCTGGCCAGCGACTGAACTCCTCAGAAGGTGTCAGAATAGAAATTGTTGCCCAGGCACAAGAAGTACAAAAAACTCTGAAAATTTCGTTGTTCGTAAGAAATATTTTTGCATAGCCCAGCCAAAGTTCAGCTGCCTTTGAGTGCCAATGATTTCAGTGGGGGAAGAGTTAATAATTATGCTTAAACCTCTTGTGTTGAAAGTAGTGGGACTCAAAAGTGTGTCACTTTTGCAAGTATCATACTAGTTTACTGCAACTTCCAATGCTACTAATGAGACTCTCTAAGCCCTGCCACATTAAAGTTTTGCACTATCCAAAATAATGTTTGTTTTTGGTATTTTGGAACTTTAAGTTCAACTATTTTTTGACAGTTGAAAAGACATTTGGGCAAACATCCAAACTTCAGATTTCCTGAATTTGTAATCAAATTGTAATAAAGGGTCAAAATCTACCCCAGTTGTTTGCTTTTGTGCTTTGTTACTCAAGAGGACAGTCTACCGGTGCCAGGTCCGTCCTGGCAACTGGCAGGGGATGGGAGGGCACTTGCCAGGAGAAAGAGAAAGGCCCCTAGGCCATGTTGCTGAATTGCACAGGAAGTGCCATAATTACACCAGTGTCTTCCAAGTGACACTCTGGCACTTGGGCAAAAACTCTATGGTAAAACCAGCTTCTACTATACAGGGTTTGCTGAAATACCAAAGCATCATCCAGAAGTTGCTGGCATTATGATGTCACTTCCTGTGCGATGCTGTATCCAGCTCCTAGGAACCCCTTCATAATCCAGTTCAGTGTGTATGCAAATGATTTAGAGATGTCAATACTTTCTGCAAATGGGAGTAATATAGATGAGTTTAGCTGCATTCTATCATAACGAGTTTGTGCAAAAAGAACATGAACCTAGCTTATTATTGGGTTTGCAGATTCCCTCCTGCTGCTGCTCATGCTTGCCCCAAGGTCAAAGTCTGCCTGGTTTACTTTTATTCCAATTTGTTGTGAATTCCAAATGTACGCACTTCAACAAATGGGAGTCTAAGTTACAGTTGTATCCTGGGTTCGAATTGCAGTTCCCAGAAAAGAAAGCAGTCCCCATTTGTTAAGATGCCTTCATTACGATGTGTCAACAATTTTAATGTAGATTGCAGGTTTCCTAAACCAGAAGTCTTCAGTTAGCAGTTGAGAGGTGGTAAGGAGAGCACAAGTCCCAAAATAAATCTGGTTCAGGCTGATTGTGTACAAAACTAGTTCAGAGGTGTCAAACTCATTTGTTACAAGGGCCAGATCTGACATAAATGTCATTTTGTTGGGCCCGGTCATGTGTGCTATAAAACATCATGCAAAGTGCTGGAGACAGAAACTGTGTAAAGGACAGCAGCTGGTGAGCTCTGAGTTGGCCTATTCTCACTGCAAGGCCCCATGGGCTGGGAGGAGGGTGCAGAGGAAAACCCACATAGGCAGACTGGAGAGGCAGCTGTGCAGTGCTGGGCAGACGTTCCCATAATGCTTAACTGCTGCAGATGAGGTTGCTCTGCCATGCTGAAGCCACAATGGAGTGCTGAAGCCACCCCAGCTCCACCCAATCCCCCCGGCATCCCCTCCCTGAGAGCCAGTTTGGTGTAGTGGTTAAGTGTGCAGACTCTAATCTGGGAGAACCGGGTTTGATTCCCCACTCCTCCACTTGCGCCCGGCTGGATGGTCTTGGGCAAGCCGTAGTTCTGGCATAGCTGTTCTTGAAAAAGAGTAGTTTCTGTCAGTCTCTCTCAGCCCCACCTATCTCACAGGGTATCTGCTGTGGGGAGGGGAGGGGAAGGGAAAGAAGTTTGTAAGCCGCTCTGAGACACCTTTGGGTAGTGAAGGGCGGGGCATAAATCCAATCTCTTTTTCTTCCCTTGCATCAGTTGCTCGTGGGCTGCATAAAAGCTCTGGACAGGCGGGTTCCGGCCCTCAGGCCTTATGTTTGACACCCCTGCTCTAGTTAGTCATGATGAGTCCTAATGAATGAACTCCACTCTTATAAATAGGACTCTCCATTTATTAGGGAAAGGTAAGTTAAGACGCTGAGCTGCAGACCGGAAGGTCGGTAGTTCAGTAGTTCGAGACCTGAGTGCTGCATGACGGAGTGAGCTCCCGTCTCTGGTCCCAGCTCCTGCCAACCTAGCAGTTCGAAAGCAAGAAGTTGCAAGTAGATAAATAGGTACCGCTTTGGTGGGAAGGTAACAGCGTTCCGTGCACCTCGGCATTTAGTCATGCCAGCCACATGACCACAGAAAAGTCATCAGACAACACTGGCTCTTTGGCTTGGAAACGGAAATGAGCACCGCCCCTTAGAGTCGGATTCAACTGGCTTTCGAGCAAGGGGAAACCTTTACCTTTTTTTATAAAAACATTTGCAGACTACTGAGCCCCCCACTCCTCCAGTTATGACTCGCTTCCCTCTATAAATCATGGATTTAAAAAATTCTTACCTCTGCTGTATAAATGTAGATGGTATTGAAATTTGCAGATACCAAGGCCCGCAACATGAAGAGAAAACCAATGAGGCCTGAGCTAGATGTAAAAAAAAAAGAAAAGATGCATGAAGTATCTGTGTAACAATGATTGCATTAAGATTGTGTCATTGCTTGACTGCACGTTGCCCCAAAGAATTCCAGGGGTATTTTTTTTCTATAACAGTAAAGTGGGTGGCTTGTGTCAATCATGACAGCAGGTAAACTGGCCCATCCACAGACAGTGTACGGGCTTCTAAATACAGTGGGTGCTCCCTGAGAAAGCAGAAAAATAGGATGTGGCAAATCAAAATAAAATAATACCACCGCCCCAAAATTGAACAAGAACTGAGCAAATGCTAGGAGGCAAGAGATGCTGAAAACAGTGGACAATGAAAGGGAGAGGGAACGAATGGGGAAATGGGCCATTTTAAGCTACTAAAATATAGATGCCTAGATGAGTGATTTGAATTCAAGCACATAAGAAGAGTTCTGCTGGATCAGACCAATGGTCCATCTAGTACAGCATTCTGTCACACACAGTGACCAACTACTTCCTCTGGACAGCCAACCACAGGGCATAGAGGCTGAGGCCTTCCCCTGATGTTGCCTCCTGGCTCTGGGATTCAGAGATTTAGTGCCTCTGAATGTGGAGGCTCCCCTCAGGCACCATGGACATTGATAGACTTATTCTCCATGGACGAGTGGGGATCAAACCCGGTTCTCCCAGATTAGAGTCCACGCACTTAACCACTACACCAGACTGGATAGCTCTGCCTGGTAGCCTGGAAGATAGGTTTAGCTGTTCCTCAGGGAGAGAATAGAGTACCCGATTGTTTGGCTGTCTCTGATGGTGAGCAGACCATGTACCATTTAGTCTGACTCTTGGGAAAGGACAGGCTGGTGTGGGTGGAATCCTATGTGCGAGAGAGGATCGAACCTAGTGGCTAGTCAGTAAAAGCCAGTTTGTACCTGAAAGCATTGAAGAAAATTCAAAGCACACTCTGAAGCCGTAACTAGCTTAAATTTATGTGCCTCAACCAGGTTTTCTCTTTCAACAACCTGTAGACCTGTGCTGCTGCTCTGTTCTGTAAAACCAACAATCTTCTTTGTTGTTTACATACAACTCCTGCCTCGGTAATCTCCATGTTCTACTTGCTCACCACAAAGCCTACCTCACACCAGTGAACCCAAAGCCTTTACACTTGCTACCTTAAGAAATCTGGTAACTGAGGGGGAGGTTTACAGTTTAAAACAAACCTGGTTCCTCAGAATCGTAAGAGAATGTGTTGGTCCCCTCAGTTGGTAGAAAAGGCCTGTTCCAGTAACTTTGGGCTGGTTGGATACACTCAGCCTAAGCTACGTCACAGAGGAGAATGTTGTAAGCCACTGTGGTCCCCATTAGGGGAAAAGTGAAGTATAAATGACATAAACACACACTTCTTCATGGGCACTCAGCTTGTTCCCTCTAATAGCAAACTTCACCAGGGCAATGGAAAAACCCCTCCACAGACAGGACTGGGGTTTCTTTATATTTAGGGGACTTCCAAGATATACAGATGGTATTGGTTTTTTTTAAAAAAGAAGAAACTTCCCCCTCCCCCCCAAAGAAACCCTGCAAAGCTTTTTGTTCACAGAACATTGAGAACATTTAAGAGTCATTCTTCAGGGAAATGAAGATGGAAAAATTGGTGCGCACAAAGGAACGGATTAAGCCTCACGTCCAATGCTCCCTCCAAGCTGCAGAGCCTTGTGAGCAAAAATTCTGCTTTGTGAGCTACTGGCGTTAAAGTTGTGAGCAAGTGATTTGGCCACTGCATAAATTACTTTGCTCTGGAGCCATCCTTCATTAGCTAAGAGAAAAACGTGTGATCCAGAGGCTAAAAAACTGAGCTATCTCACACTAACTCAGCTTAGAGGGAACACTGCTCATGTCTTTTGCCCATAACATGAAAATAGGCTTGGGAATGTAAGAAGCCAGCAAACAGGTTGAAAAGGAGTTTCACAGAAGAAAATGTTTGGGGGCTCTGCCCCTTCTTCTCAACTAACAGAATTGTGCAGAATAACCAAAAAGATGCAAACCTGACACATTTGTATAATTTACACAAGTCACAGAATTCTGCTTTTACTTCCATGGAAATCAATTTTATTTTTCAGTGTTGAGTACATCCAACCTTAGTTATGAGCCTCTGTTGTGCATTTACAGGAATACCACAGAATTTTTAAGCTCTTGGGCCTCTATTCTTGTGAGAACGGCAACACCTCATTCATTTCACAATAACAAGCCTGCAAGATTATATAACAGGTCAGGCCATCAAGCAGGATTAAGGATTTCACATCGAAAGGCACACTTTGTTCAGATTGGCATCCTCAGACATCCTGCCCTGGCACCAGCTCCCTTCCATTTCAGAGAGTGGCACATTGGAATAATCTTGTTTGAAGTTTTACAAGTTGCTCATCATTCACATAATTGTCCTTTTCCTTTCATACAGGAGTTGCCACACTAGTTCAGCTCACAGTTTGATCTGGCATTCAGGGCTGCTCTCTGCCTACTATGGATTTCCTTCCAACCCATTGCTTCTGGGCAGGAAATCTTAAGAAATATAAATCATAACATCTGATTGGCTCCATGACTTCCCAGCAAATTTACAGGAGGGAGAAACCAACACGTGGGATTCTTAAACATGTAGGTGCCTTTGGGGTAGGGAACAAAGCAAGATGATATCTCATCAAACACATGTCTAAGTATACTATCTAAGATAATATAAATGCCTGGATAAAAGGGAAGGAACAGAAAGGCAGTAAGGGGAAGAGGCTTAATCTCTTCTGCAACCAAATAAAAATAGCTGGGGTAGTGGGGGTGAGATATGGAAACTTGGTGTTCGGTCTTGTGAGAGCTATTTCCAGGTTTATCCTGCAGTATGTCCAAGACTTTAGGATTTTCCCTATTTTGCCTCCATCTGTTTGTATAGATGATCACCCCTTTACATTCGAGATCACGCTTTCCATTACAAGCCATGTTGTAATCAAACATACCACTAACACTATAGGGCTCATAGGTAGCAGGTGGTCATTTAATTTTGCCAGTGTTGTGACTACAAACCCAGCATTATACACTGTGGTACTGCACTTGCAATATAATCATGGGCTTGACAAACACATCCGTTCATCATCATCATCATCATCATCATTAAATGTGGTGTTGAGAAACTGGTCTTGGACAGCCAATCCAGTTTCAGGAACCTGCTCCTGCTTTGGGGGGATGCTTTATTAAATTATTGCTAGGCTGAGTTGCTGGAGTTCTCTTTCTACAGATGTCAGTTGCTGGAGTTCTGTTTCTTCCCTAGACCTCTAATATGTTTGTCTTAATTCTTGTATGAGAGGCACATAAGTGCTCACATGAACAACATTTATTTATTTGTTTTTACAGTCCACCTTTCTTACTGGGACCCAAGGTGGATTACACAGAGTAAGTCAATAAAATCAACAGAATGGGGGGGAAATTTACTTCATTTTTTAAAAATCCTTTTATTTGTTTAAATTAAAGTTACAATAATAAAACAATTAACAATCTGTTACAGAACCAAAGAAAAAGAAGAGAAGAGATTGGATTTATACCCCGCCATACACTCCCCAAAGGAGTCTCAGAGTGGCTTACAAACTCCTTTCCCTTCCCCTCCCCACAACAGACACCCTTTGATGTAGGTGGGGCTGAGAGAGCTCTGACAGAAACAGCTCTTTTTCAAGGACAGCTGTGCCAGAAATATGGCTTGCTCAAGGTCATCCAGCAGGTACAAGTGGAGGAGTGGGGAATCAAACCCAGTTCTCTCAGATTAGAGTCCGTGCACTTAACCACTACACCAAACTGGCTCACAATGACCAACACACAGAAATTCTAAGACTGGTTTCCATATTTTGTCATATTCAAATAAAGGGATTACTGTACGTAAATCCCCCCCAAACCCCAGATTATGCATAATCCTACCCATCAGGAATTGTTCCCAGATTTTCTGGTACCATTTATTAAGCAAGGATCCAGTGAGGGATTTCCAATTCCTGGCAATGACCAAGAGAGCAGAAGCCAATGTAGAGACAAGAAATTTGGTATTTTTTATCAAGCAAAGAGTCAGCCCAAAAATCCAATAACAAAAATTCCAGAGAATAAGGAAATGGAAGACCCACGATGTCGGATATCTCTTTATGAACTACCTTCCAAAAGTCCTGAACCAGATGGCATTCCCACCACACATGTAAAGCAGTGCCTTCCTGCTCACAGGATCTCCAACATAGGGGGCTCAAAGACTTGTTCGGCAGGATGGGACATTCAATAAACCATGAACCAACCATGAAACAGAACTGAAGCAAATTGTTGGCATGGCACATTAAATGAAGCAAAATTATATAGTAGGGTCCAGTTTACACCAATCTATACACAATAGTATAGACCACAATCCCTATTAATTTATCCAAGTAACTTTGTGAATATTTTGTACAGTGCTACCCTATTATTTGTGTTTAAAAAGCCCTCTTGAATAATTCCATTTTGCATAATTTGTGGAAATCCAGGAGAGTGGGAGCCTTCCTGACCTCCTCAGGCAGGCCGTTCCACAAGGTGGGGGCCAAGATGGAAAAGCCACATGTACGAGCAGTTGTTGATTTTACCCATTTGCAGGTGGCACCTTCAGAGGGCCCTGCTTGGATGAGCAAAACTGTTGTGGTGGAGCATAGGGGGAGAGACAGTCTCGCAGATATGAAGGTCCAAGGCCATGAAGGGCTTTGTATGTGAGAGCCAATATCTTAAATGGAGCCAGGTAACAGATCAGCAGTGACTGCAGAATGAAAGTAATATGCATGTGCCACCTAGCTCTTGATAATATCTGAGCCACGGCATTCTGCAGCAGCTGGAGTTTCCAAATTGTGTCCCCATTCAGTGCATAACTTGCAACCAGTATGGCGCATATGGCAGCCAGCCATTGAGCTATATTTTCAACACAGTGGTAATAAGAGTATAGAATAACTATAGTATGGCTCCATTCCACTAAAAGCAAGGGTAATTGCTCCAGCACAAGGAGTCTTCCACTGATGCACCTTTTGAGTCAGCAGAAGGCTCTGTGCAAAGGGTGGAAAGCACTGCTGTTTGCAGCATGGGTCCATAGGATCCAACCCGATGTTCTTCCAGGACACCTAATTTATTAAATGAATACCCTATTGGCTTTAAAATTAATGGAAGACAAGCTGTTGGAGAGTAAAGGTGGTTGGAGTAAAGCTTTCCTTGTTGTATAACAGGGGAGAGAGCTCCCCCCCGAAATGACCTCTGCTTGTTGTACAACAGGGGAGAGAGATGGAGCAAAAATTATTGGGATGAGAATAGGTATGTCACAATTGAAGGATATGATGTGACTTGAGCTGGATATCCCAGGCTAACCCGATATCATCATATCTTGGAAGCTAAGCAAGGTTGGTCCTGGTTAGTATTTGGATGGGAGACCACTAAAGAAGTCCAGAGCTGCTACGTAGAGCCAACCAATGGCAAACCACCTCTGTTTGTTTCCTGCCTTTAAAACCCTACAGGGTTGCCATAAATTGGTTGCAGCTTGACAACACTTTCTGCCACCTGGTTAGGGGTACCAGGCCCAGCCCAGGGGCTGGGGATCACCTATTCCAGGGCCTCTTCCCCACAGCACCTATCAGCTGGGCAGTGGGGGGATTAGAGGCAGGAAAACTAGGCCTCAGCCTGCATCACCAGTAACATGATACTGTCACTTCCACTGTGCACTGTAAATCATGTCATTGTGTTGCCAGCAGCACATGGATACTCTGGTATTTGCCCAAATATCAGAGTGTCTCCAGTGCATGTAGGCCATGACAGCGACACTTTGCCAGCAATGCAAGCCTAGGCCTAGTTTTCCTGCTGGTAAGCCCCACCCTCATTCCTCCACCAATTGCCAGTCAAGAATTATGATCTGTCAATAACAATTGAATGGCCATTGTACAGTGTGTTCAATTCTCACAATCTCTTGGTAATGCCTTGGGAACATCACAAGCTCTAGGGTATACAAGGTGCAATGTGCAAACTTTTTTTTCCATCTTAATATGCCAATACTTGACATACTTGCCTGGAAGTGCATATGTTGAGGAGAAGGAAGAACAGTGCTGTACACCCCATAGTTATTGTCAGGCTCAGTCGCCTCCCCAGCAAATTGATGCCCAGAATGTTTACAGGGTTTACTGGAAAACAATGAATGGAAAAAAGAAACTTCACGTCAAGACTGCAAAAATCAGGTTACTCAACACAGCCCTCTTTACCTGCAGTCTAGGCTCACTGACTCAAGGAAGGTACTGTCAACAGCTACTAATGTTATAACATCTGGACCTATTTGCAAGAACTGTTCAGACTTCCATGTCTCTGGCAATACAGATGTGGGCAATAGGAAGCATGGCAGAACTCCACTTATATTTTACGGAACACACATCATGAAGGAATATGGTGATGAGACAGCAATATCCATGCATTAAGCAAATGCTACTTGAAGCCACACTTTATTCATGAGAGAACGGTGTGGCATGTGAATAGTGCACAGATCTTGGTTGTTGGGACTACAGCCAATCTCTGAGGTGGCAAAAGCCGCCCTCAATATGATTAAACTTGTTAAGAACATAAGAACATAAGAGACGCCAATGTTGGATCAGGCCAAAGGCCCATCCAGTCCAACACTCTGTGTCACACAGTGGCCAGAAATACCAGTGCCATCAGGAGGTCCAGCAGTGGGGCCAGGACATTAGAAGCCCTCCCACTGTTGACCCCCCCCCCCAAGCACCAAGAAGACAGAGCATCTTGTTACCTATAGGCAAACCAGATGAAACATTGGTAGTCTGTGATTGAATATCTCATCTTTTCTATTTTCTTTGAAAAGCGGCTGGGGGGGGGGTAGAAAGATTTAAATTGGGGAAATGGCACAGACAGGGGAGTTAAACCCTTTCCCACCACAAACTATGGACCCAATACAATCCCCCTTCCCTGCAGCTGCTTTTCAAGATGAGCATTTGCCAGCCAGAAAATGAAGGCTTTAGCCGGGTGAAATAGTATAGAGCATTTGCCAGCCAGAATAATGAAGGCTCTAGCCAGATAAAATAAGGGCTGGGTTGCTACTACCTAAATAAATAGTTAGTGTTTATGGAGAGCATAGCCAGTAAAATCCAGGAGGCTTCTTTGTACCTACAGAGGATTGGCTTGCTCCCAAAATAAACACTTCTTATGGAACCAGAACTTCATGTGGATTTTTATTATGGTTTATACCAGGATATTATGAAGGAAATTAAGAATTTACAATACTGAGCTGGATTAAGAAACTGACACCTTTAAATATAGGATTACAATCTGAGGAAGACTGTAAAGTTGAAATGAGTTCACAACCGGGTACTCATTATGTTGGACCATGTGGACTTTTTTACAATATTGTATAAGTGAGACTGTGGGACAAATTGTTGCAATTTTGTAAAGTTTTAGAAAAGCAATGTGAATCTTATAAATGTTGTTCATGTCACAGGGTTTGCTTGTGTGCTGCTTTTCCTGCTTTTCAAGATGAGACAGGAGATCTGACCACAATTCTCCCTCTAACTTGGCCCTAAGAGCCATGAGGAGAAAGCTAAATAGGACCAAGTCCTGTGGATGACGAAAGCTGCTATGAAGCGCCCTCCTGATGCGTCAGGGAGTTCCCAGACTGTACTTTTGCAATGTTCTCGCTCTCTCTCCCTCTCCCTCTCTCTCCCTTCCCTTCAGACAATAGCATATTAAAAGAAAAAAGGGAGGAAAGTTACATGCAATCTCTCCAATTGTGCTGATGATCATGACCTGGTAATCGGAAGGGGCAAACAAATGACATAAGCAAGGGCTCCGGATCTCCTCGGCATCATTGCCAGCGGCTGCCTCTTCAGCTCCTCCTCCTCCTCTTGTGCCACAGACCAGTTTCTTCTCTAGTAACTCAGCACTGGCCAGGATGACACCATAGTAAGCAAAAGATATCCCAAGCCTGTGAAAGAGAAGGCCAAAGAACCAGCATCAGAAATGAAGCCAGTCTGGTGTGTAGGACAAGGTCCTCTCAAAGGACCCCAAATCACAGTATGGAATAAAGCACAGTGATCCAGGCAATAAATAACTCGGGGAAACTTGAGCTGCATTAGAGCCGAAAGTATTCTGGGCTCATTAAGTAGACCAGTGCTTGCCAGTGACGCTAAAGAAGAGGGCTGTTATTAAACTACTCCATGTTTTGTTGCAAAAAAAACCCTGATTGGAACATGTGTAAGTACCTGCAGAGAGCGTTCTATTCAGTAAAGCCGTGAAACTTATAAAAAGTAGTCCTTTTCAAATGTTAGAGCCATGGATACCACACAATCCACAATGCACCAGATATGCACAGCTTTTCTGTACGTGTACAGCTATGATAAATGTCCACCAAGAAGATCATGTGTATTGGGAGCATTCGTTGTAGGTACATGTAATCCCATTGCTGGGCTTCCAGTATACATGGCTGTATATGAAAAGGACTTTCAGTGCCATCAAAAAATTACCTGGAGGTATTCCAGGAAGGGAAAGAAATACCACACCCAGAGACACATTGCTTCCTCATTCCTTGTTCACTTATGATGTGTCAGGGATGCTCAAAAATATATAATGTTTGGATCTTGTATCATTAAAAAAAAATTATTTCACAATTAAAATCAGTTAATCCAATACATGGTTTTATGTGGGAAACACTTCTCTGAATGTAAACCCACCCCCTCACATTGGGATGAAATCTTCAGGGATGTAGCCCAGACCCACAGGACTCTCCCTGCAAGATAACAGACACTTAAAATAAAGCATCCTTATTTTAAATGCAATGAAGACTCTTCTTTGCAGAGGTACAAACACGGGTATGCGAGTTAGTTTCACCCACTCACTTTTCAAGTAGTAGGTTGGGAAGCAGATTACTTAACCTTTAAACTAGAGGCATCAATCCCATCGGCCCGCCCAGGCCTTTAATTCAACCTGGGAGTGGGGCTCTCTTCTTTCCCCCCTCCCCTGCCTATTCTTGCTGTTCTGAGCTTGAGCTGCCTTGGAGTATAAAGAACAGAGGGCAGGGCTGCCTCTGAGAGCAGGAAGCAGAGGGCAGGGCTGCCAAACTTCCCAGTCACTGCACCCAGCCTCCGTAGTCCTCCTCACGGGTAAGAGCTGGGGGGAGGCCTTCTGCTGTGATCCTTGTAGTAGTAAAGGTAAAGGTTTCCCTTGCTCGAAAGTCAGTCGAATCCGACTCTAGGATTGCGGTGCTCATCTCCGTTTCAAAGCCAAAGAGCCAGCGCTGTCCAAAGACGTTTCCGTGGTCATGTGGCCGGCATGACTAAACACCGAGGCGCACGGAACGCTGTTACCTTCCCACCGAAGTAGTCCCTATTTATCTACTTGCAATTTCTCGCTTTTGAACTGCTAGGTTGGCAGGAGCTGGAACTAGAGATGGGAGCTCACCCCATCTTGCGGCACCCGGGTCTTGAACTGCTGAACTACTGACCTTCCACAGCCTGCAGTTCAGCATCTTAACCACTTGAGCCACCGCAGCTCCGATCCTTGTAGTACTTTATTTTAAAAAATTGCTTTGCAAAATCCCACTATTCCCCCACCTTTCCAATTTAGGCAGACACATTTTAAGGGTGTGCGGGGGGGGGGGGGGTTTGGGACCAGCCAGGGTTAAAATACAGAGTTCTGCAAACTCAAGGGACTCCAGTTTTGCAGAGAAATATTAGTTTTAACACACACCTCCTAATGTGGAGCGCCAATGGAATAATAACAGAACAAGTGCTGAAGAGGACACCCAAAATTATTATCTCAAACTATCCTGTAAAAAAAAAAAAAACTGAGAGCCACTGCCACTCTGAGTTAGACAGGGGGGGGCAGGGGGGAGCTTGCAATGCTCAGCCACTTCCTGTTCTTCCCCTGGGTCCTAGGTTCAGACCATTTATATTTATTTATTTATTTATTAGTCAGATTTATATCCCGCCCTCCCCCGTAGGGCTCAGGGCGGCTTAAAGGCAAAAAATCTTGCAACAGTAAAAAACATACATTTCATGTAATTTAAAAAACATTTTATACAGTTTAAAAACCAGTACAAATAGTGCTCGATATCTTCAGTTCAAAAGCCCCAAAAGATGACGGTCCGCATCCAAACATTCCCAGTGGTCGTATAGTGGGTTCAATATTTAATATTTAAGATGTTAAAGAGTCCAGGTGTTCAGATGTTCCCTACCCTAGGGCCTCTCTCCACCCCCCATGTGGGATGTGGGACCCCCCCTATGTGGGACTGCCAGGGACTTCCCTGACACAGACCTCCTTATCAGCAAAATTCCTCTATTATAGGCCTTCAGACCACAGCCTGGGACTTAATTTGGCTTTTTGAAACGAAAAGGAAAAAAGGGTAATATTAATTGGTGTTATCCTAACTAGCCAAAATTAGTAGCACACTGCTATTTACATTACAGGTTAACGTAGCTAAATAGCATGTTAACATTTCACAGAGAGCCTTTACTTTTACCATAAAGTGGGCACTGGCACAACTAGTTCATTGTCAGACGTTTAGCTAACTATAAAAGTTCGTGATTTAGCAACAGCAAGTATAAGTAGTAGGGCTCTACAGCAGCTTGATTTCTGAGAAATTTGGTTCTGGGACATAAATTGCTAAATTTCCTCTCAAATTGCTAAATTTCCTCTCAAATTCCTCTCTAAATTTCCTCAAACAGAACCACCACCCCGCACTGCTGCCTTACTATCAATTTTGCCTTTGCATCCTTGTTTAATTTCCCCACACTGCCCTAGATCTGCTACCGCTGTGATTCACTACCTGTACTTATTTGATGAGTCTTGTATTCATACGCATGAGAATAAACAGGGTGGACAAGAGTCAGTGGCGGCAGCAAGGAAAAATGAGTAAGAAAAACAGGAAGGAGCAGGCATGTTGGACTTTGACACCCATCCCCGGGTTCCAGAAGTACAATACCAGGCACACGCACAATCCCAGCTACCTTATGCAGCCCTAGCAAGCAAAAAATGATGCCTTTCCTACCATGAGTAACTGGGAAGAACTCTTCCTGCCTATTTAATTTCGGGTTAATTTCTCTCTCTCTCTAGTTCAACCAGGACCCAGTCCACCCAAACGTACTTATTAAATTAGCCCTTTAATACAGCCTATAATTAGCCAGATTATTTTGGGTCACCTCAGCTTCCTTTGATATAACTATAAACACAAAGCAAACACATAATGTTCACTCCAAATAAGGAAAGGACAAATATGAAAGAAAAGAAATATGTATTACATGTGCACAAATACCCCGGGCCCGCGCAGGAGAGCTGCGGCTTGGGGGATGCCAGGAGACCCCCATTGCCGGGTTTCCCGGGCCCGCGCAGGAGCGCTGCAGCTCAGGGGACACCAGGAGAGCCCCACTGCTGGCTTACCTAAGTACCGCCGAAGCGGTAAGTAAGGGATCCGCGGGGGTGGGGGTGGCAGGGGCTTGATGGGTGGTGGTGGGAGAGCCTCTCTCCCTCCCTCCATCTCTTTGCCATCTTTTCCTCCTTTCTTTTTCTTTCTCTCCTTTTCTGTCTCTCTTT
>NW_015169822.1:59300-90928 GCF_001447785.1 Gekko japonicus | reverse complement strand
AAGATGCCTCCCCCCTTTTGCTTCCCCTTCTGACATCACGTCCGGTGATGTAAGGGGGCGTGGCATATGCTAATAGCCTAGTAGCTCATTAGCATATGATATGCTAATGAGCTCCTAATTTGGGGCTCCAATGGAATAGCTGCTATAATATCACTAATTGTGTTTGTCTGTGTCCTTTTTATATCTCTGCTACCTGGCATTACATTTCATGACACACATGGCCCAGCCTGACAAAGTCCAATTTATGTCAAATCCAGCAATGGAATAGCTGCTATAATATCACTAATTGTGTTTGTCTGTGTCCTTTTTATATCTCTGCTACCTGGCATTACATTTCATGACACACATGGCCCAGCCTGACAAAGTCCAATTTATGTCAAATCCAGCTCCCATAACAAATGATTTCAACACCCCTGCTTTAAACCATCCTCTGGAAAAAATTATTTAGATATATTGCATTTGGGGCATATTTCCACCCCAAACCAAATTCCCCATATATCTAGAGGTTAGAAAAGTCCCACAAAGTTTTATTTTGATTTTGGTTGTCATGAAGGGCTAGTTCTATCCACATCACTTAAAGCAGTTCTCCGGATCCCTGTTACCATAATTTCATGGAGCGGAAACATGCCCCAAAGGGGTACTGAAATACCCCAGTGGCAAAAAATGTGTAGATTATATGAGGTTTATTTTCTACTCAGCTGCTTTGTCCCCCAGAAAGTACACTCCCAAGTAGTAAGTGGCCAAAGTAGCTTACTACAGTACAGGTGTCAATGTCCTAAGAGGAAAAGGTTCTAGGGCCACTTTGTTCTGCATTTTGCTCCCCCTCCACCTCAGAGTGTATTAGAGAGGACACCAAAACCCTAAGCTCTGCATACCTTTTTTTTAAACTTTATTTATTTATTGGGTTTTCACATTGTTACATACAATGGTATGAACCAAAGCAATGTTGTTTACAGTATGTTGTGAGTCTATTAACACAACTTATTATTTATCCATGTACACACTCTCATCCACCTTTTAATGTACAACTCTTCATCTTTTCCTTGTGTTATTACAGATAATCTATCCATTTCAGCCATTTCCAACAATTTCAATACTAATTCTTCTCTTGAGGGAAGCCTATCTGATTTCCAATTTTTTGCAAATAATATTCTAGCAATCGTTAGGATATAGGTTATTAAATACCAGTCTTCTTTCTTACAACTGTCAGGAATAATATTTAGCAGAAACATTTCTGGTGCAAAGGGTAGATCTACATTTAGTATTTCCATAAACATTTTATGTATTTTAACATAAATAAGATCATAAGAGACGCCAATGTTGGATCAGGCCAAAGGCCCATCCAGTCCAACACTCTGTCTCACACAGTGGCCAGAAATACCAGTGCCATCAGGAGGTCCACCAGTGGGGCCAGGACATTAGAAGCCCTCCCACTGTTGACCCCCCCAAGCACCAAGAAGACAGAGCATCACTTTCCCCAGAGCCCCTATCTATACCTTGTGGCTAATAGCCACTGATGGACCTCTGCTCCATATGCTTATCTAATTCCCTTTTGAAGCCGTCCATGCTTGTAGCCGCCGCCACCTCCTGTGGCAGTTTACAACCAGAAGTTATGGGTCATTTCACACCTCCACCACAAATGATAAAAAGTTCCAACACTATGTTTACATTTCCAACAATTCTTTGATACATTTGGATAACATTTTGCAATCTTATCAGGTGACCAGTGCCATCTATGAAACATCTTATATAAATTTTCTTTAAATGGTATAGCTCTCATAAATTTAGCTACTTTCCAAATGTTTGACCATTCATCTAGTTCTATATTATAACCCATATCCTGCATCCAATTAATCATTGTTGTTTTTACAATCTCATCTTGCATATATTCCTCTAGCAAAAAGTTGTATAATTTTTGGATCATTTTATCGTTAGATGACAGTCAAATCTTATCTAAATCATTTTAGTTTCATAAAAGCCGATTTTATGTCTTTGTTGAATCTATTAGTTAGTTGTACCATTTCCCACCATGTTATTTTTATATTTTGTGTGTGAAGTTTCTCCTCTGATTTCAATTTATTATCTTTCTCTAATAATGTATTGTAGCTCTCTTGTTTATCCTTGGTGATCAGTGTGGGCTTTATAAAGGCTTCTAAAGGTGAAACCCATTTGGGAGTTTTCTCGTTAAAGTGCTCTTTTATTTCTTTCCAAGTTTTTATTAACACACCTCTAATTGTATGTTGCTGAAAGTTTGTATAGACTTTTTCCTTTCCATACCAAACATATGCATGCCATCCCATAGACAAGTTGTGGCCTAATTTTAAAAGTCTAGTATTTTCCAATAGTAACCACCCTTTTATCCACCCCAATGCTACCACATTATAATATATATTCCAGTTTGTTTATCTGCAAAGAAGCTCGCAAAAGCCTCGCAGCCTATGTCCAATTCCCTAATATTTTGTCTGCCCTGAGGCAAGGATGTTAAAGACCGAATTACCCTAAATAGTTGGGCCGGGCGTGAGCTAGCAGACGCAATCGAGGCCGCATAGAAATCTCTCTTTGCGGCCTTGACTGCCATCACATAGGAATTCATAAGCGTCCTGTAGGATGTTCTGGACACTTCGTCACGAGCGCGACGCCACCGTCTCTCTAGCCATCTCAGTTCCCGCTTCAGCGAGCGCAACTCCTGGGTATACCAGGGTGCTCGCCTCACACGGGTGCGGAGAGGGCACCTGGGAGCGATCTCGTTGATGGCTGAGGAGAGCCGGCTGTTCCAGTCCTCCACCAGCTTACCTTTTTTAGATATTTCCATAGATGATATTTTTTGTATTTGTTCTTTTTGCTTCTGTGTACAATTTTTTGTTAATTCATCTTTTTATAATTTATTTTAAGACTCGCTATTTGTCCATATTCTTGAATTGTTTCTATAAGGTGGGATAAGGATATTAATGGTTCCTCCACTATGAAGACCAGATCATCAGCAAATGCTTGCAGTTTAAATTCCTCTTCTTTTATCTTAAGATGTCTTATCTGCTTATTTTCACATATTAAATAATTTAATGTTTGTAGAGTAAATATGAACAATAGTGGAGATAGCGGACAGCCTTGTCTCGTATCTTTTTGTATAATAATATTTTGGGTTACATCATCATTTATTATAACTTTTGCCAATTGAGTGGTATATATTGCTTTTATGACTGTAAAAAATTTAACGCCACAATCCCAGGTTTCCAACTTTTGTAACATAAAGTCCCAGCTAATGTTGTCAAATGCTTTTTCGGCGTCCAAAAATATTGAAGCCAATTGTTTTTCGGGATGCATTTCATAATATTCTAAAACGTTAAGAATGGTCCGTATGTTATTTTTAATTTGTCTTTTCGGTAGAAAACCTGCCTGATATTGGTGTATAATTTGTGCTAACACTTTTTTCAGTCTTGTGGCTATTATTGCTGCAAAGATCTTATAATCCGCATTTAGTAATGAGATTGGCCTATAATTCTTAATTTCTTTTTCATCAGAGTTTTGCTTATAGATTAATGTGATCACCAGTTTGGTGTAGTGGTTAAGTGCGTGGACTCTAATCTGGGAGAACCGGGTTTGATTCCCCACTCGTCCACTTGCACCTGGCTGGATGACCTTGGGCAAGCCATAGCTCTGGCACAGCTGTTCTTGAAAAAGAGCAGTTTCTGTCAAGAGCTCTCTCAGCCCCACCTACCTCACAGGGTGTCTGTTGTGGGGAGGGGAAGGGGAAGGAGTTGGTAAGCCGCTCTGAGACACCTTTGGGTAGTGAAGGGGGGGGTATAAATCCAATCTCCTCCTCCTCCTCCTCTTCTTCTTCTTCTTCTTCTTCAATGCTTGATTCCATGAGTCTGGGAGTTTTCCCATTATTGTTATGTTATGCAGTACTTCTTTAAATGGCAGTATTATTTGGTCTTCCAATTTCTGATACATCTCCACAGGTAGTCCATCCGGTCCTGGTGTTTTGTTTTGTTTTTTGTTTTTTAATCGCTTCTGTAATTTCACAAATTGAAATTCTTTCATTTAGTATAAGTTTCTGTTTCTCATTAAAAAAATTGTATTCCATTTTTGAAGAGATTCCTTTTTTATTTGTCTTGTTTCTTTTGCGAGTATAGCTCTTTAAAAAAGCTTTCTGTTATAAATTTTAAATCTCGCAACTTATGTTTATCTTCTCCTTTCTCATATCTTAA
Organism: Gekko japonicus; assembly: GCF_001447785.1. NCBI lineage: Eukaryota > Metazoa > Chordata > Lepidosauria > Squamata > Gekkonidae > Gekko > Gekko japonicus. The sequence continues at coordinate 86,720 of NW_015169822.1, read as the reverse complement.
TGCTGTGATAATCTTTTTTCCTTTTTCTTTCCTCAATTTATAAGATAACCATCTAGTTAGTTTATTTGCATTTTCAAAGTAGTAGTGTTTGGCGTACTTTTTTGCAATTTCTTCCATCAATAGTAAGTTCATTTGGTGTTGTAACTGTCTTAATTTCACTTTTATTTTCCCAGAATCCTTAGTTTTCTTCATCTGATCTTCTGTGGGGGGTTTTGTTCCCTAGATCTCCATATTGCTTTCTTCTTTGTTTATTTTTCCAAGCCACTTGGTTTATAAGCCAACCTCTTATAAATGCCTTGAATGTTTCCCAAACTGTTTCAATCAATATATCTGGTTGTATATTCCTTTTGAAAAAGTCTTGGATCTCTATTTTGGTTTTCTTTATAAACTCTTCATCCCGTAGTAAGTTGTTCATGGACCATCTTGTCTTTATCTGTGCTCCTTGAACTGTTAACATTAATGGACTATGATCTGCGAATGTGTTTGAAACTCTGCATACCTTGCCTTGTTGAGCTTTAGTGTTTTTAGCGTTTTTCTCCCAGTGTGGCAGACTTCCAGTTTGGGAGCCTGGTTCAGAGAAAATATGCTTCAAACTGCAGCGTACCGCAAGGTAAGGGGTAACCTCTCAGCTGCATTTCAATAAAGATAACTCAGACCTGAGAAAATCCTAGAACCATTATGAGTTTCAGTATGTTCTGTTTTGTTTTTCTGGCTTGGCTTTGAATAGGTCAGTTACACCTCAGTTCCAAGGTCACTGCTGGAAACTTATTTCTCAAGTACACAGGCTTCAATCCAAACAGAATACAGATAGAAGGAGCCTTCAGCTTTCCTGTCACTTGGTCTTCTCCACCTGAATTTGCCCCAGGGGCACTATTAACCCCATTTGGGGCTGCACATGTACTGGTGCACATGTACAAGCAATCCAAACTTATATAGAATCAGAAAGCCCTCCCCACAGTCACTGAGATAGAGCAATGATTGACAGAAAGTGAAAGCACTATAAAGAAACATCAATAGGGTTGATCCAGTTTGGCAGGGACGTTGGTTAATTGTTCTGGATGGATGATGTCCCTGCCACAGACATATCTATAGAGGTGCTCTTTTCTGTCACTTTTTTTTTTTAACCAGAACATTTTATTCGTATTCAACCATAAAGTATAACAACAAACAGCAAAAGTTACAGAAATCTACTTATCCTACCAATGCAATCAAATATACAATCAAAGAGAGGTTCCACGGAACAAAGCCATAAAGGTCATAGAAACATTAACCCAATAGCAACAACTTATACTTCGCATTGTAAATAGTTTTCCAGTCAAAATCATCAAAAGTGAGTTTTTCGATGATGGGATACCATTTCCCAACAGGACTAAGTATTTCACATTCATTTTGGTCTGTGGTGTTATAAATAGAAATGGTGTCATACAAAAAGTATCTCCAAACTTTATAAAGCCACACATTCACAGATGGAGGATCTTTATCCTTCCATTTCGTCGCTATAGTGCTCTTAGCAGCTGCTAATAAGATATTTATTAATTGTCTTTGATTGTTTGAACAAACCCCTTCCGGCCACAGGTGTAAGAGCATGAGTTTCGGATCTAGAGGTATGTCATAACCTGTGAGAGTAAGTATTTTAGTTTTCACGTCCATCCAAAACTGTCACTTTTCATCCACTGTCCTGCTACCCAAGTAAATAAAATCACTGAGGTGTCAGGATAATTGTCAGAGGAGAAGTTTTCTATTCACTTCCATCCCTGGCAACAGTAACCCCTACAGGAAGGAAAAGCATATTATCCAGAAGTCAAGTAACAGATGATTCAGATCGACATATGCATGCATATGTACGTATAGAACAGCAAACCAGCTAGCTCAGATAACAAGCAAGATCAAAAACAGACAACAAAAAGTATGTGAATTCTAGAAAAAATGTGCATAATAATCACCATTAAAATATTTGTATATCTTGATTATTGGGTCTGGGCTGTTTTTTCAAATGTGCTATTCTGAACAGGTAGGCAAGGGTTTGTGCGCATGCAAATGGAACTATGTGCCAATATTGTGTGCTTGCTGTGTCGATATCCCTCCAGTAATTCCATCAACAGCAGCAAGAGAGGAATACAAAAACCAGATTTAGAATGGGTGGAAGGAGGAAAGAGGCAGACAGTGCCTGCCACTGCCAGACAAACACGCATTCCATTATATCCCAGTGCTCAATCTCATTTGCTGTGCTGTGTGTGTCTTTAAACAATTGTAAGTTACTTAGATGCAATAGAATAAGATTGCTGGCTGAATCTCTGGCACTCCGTGTCTGCATTGCAGTCCTGTACAATAGAGCCATTTCAGTGGAACTGGAGGTATGCTTCATCATCTTCTGTGTGTTCATCTTTTATTCACATGTCATTTCCAGTTAACAGGAAAAGAAACAGGCTTTCCATAGAATGTCATCCGCTGTCATTTGGGACTTTGACCTGTGATACAGAGACAGCTGGTAGTGCATTGGTCGCTTTATGGGGGGGGGGGAAGACTGGTGAATTCAATCACCAGAACCAATTTTCTCCCATTCTAATTGACTATCCTGTGAACAATGACTTTCCTCTTTAAAATGCATCTGAACTAACTCCCTCAGTATGTTCCATCGATTTCAGTTAGCCTAGGCACACAGTCATCTGAAAAGAACAACTCAAAACACATTTACCATATAATCCAGATCTGCAAAGTTGTCCGTAAGTATTTGGGATCCATTAAGTCTTTGAATCGACCTCTTCTTTCCTGAAAACAATCATTTAAAGGTAGAAATAAGTTAGGAATGCACCATTGAAACCTATCTATTTCTAAAGTACCAGGGCTGGAAGCAGTTTCAGGACTATAATCTAATGAAGTCAAACAGTTGATGGAAAGATGGATTTGTTGGTGACAATTAACCAAGACAGTAAACTGGAACCTTCATTTATGGTGGCTCCCAAATGGTGCCAGTTGTGGGGGACAAACAATAGAAGGCAAACTGTAGCCATTTTTAAATGTTATGTTACATTTGTTTGTTTATCAGATTTATATCCCACTCCATCTCCCCCGAAAGGGACTCGGGGCAGCTAACGGCATATAGAATACACCAATAAAAACAATGCAAAGATATGATAAATAATCTTTAAAATATAAAACAGTTAAAAACCTATCCCCATTAAAATCTATCCACTGTCAAGCAGGGTAGGACGCATGGATGATGAAGACACAGCTGAAGTATACTGGCTGACTGGTGGAACACAATCATCCAAAGGCTGCCTAAAAAAGAGCAGCTTTACATGCCCTGTGGCCCAGAGAAATGGCAGCTCGCTGACAAGGAGTAGGCCCTTGCCCTTGTTGGTGCAAGGTGGGCAGTTCATAGACCAGAGACTGTCAATAAATTCAGAGCTGAAGATTGGAGAAGAGGGGGAGGATCATACCAGGAGAGGTGGTCCCAAAGGTATGAGGGTCCTAGGCAGTTTAGGGCTTTAAAGGTAAATACCAACGCTTTGCATTGGCACCAGAAACTAATTGGGAGACTGTGTAACTGCCATAGGATAGGTGTTATATGCACTGACAGGGACACTCCTGTCAGCCATCTGGCAGCTGTGCTCTGGACCACTTGTAGCTTCCGAAGCATCTTCAAAGGTAACCCTGCATGGTATTCCAGTCTCGAGTATTCCAGTCTCGAGGTGACTATGGAGTGAATAACCATGGCAAGGTCCTCCCGAGACAGATAGGGAGCATTTTGCGTAGATGGCAAAATGCAATCTTTGTCACCAAGGATACGTTTGTTCATGGAAAGCAAAGAATTAAGACACACTCCCAAATTCCTGACAGAATCGACTGTAGAAAGATGGACCCCATCAAGAGTCAGTAGAAGTGGCCACCCCAGTGGTCAAGACTTCCCCAGCCACATAATCTCATATGGATTTAGCTTCAAGAAACTCTCACCTAGCTGTTCCACCAATGCATCCAGGGAGGAGGCCAAGATTAGAATTCCAGCTACCAGTCACTCTTTAAATAAGAGGGAGGGCTGGGTATCATCTGTGTATTGATGGCACCCCACTCCAAACCTCCTGACAATCTCCGCCAGAGGGCACATATAGATGTTAAATAACGTTGGGGAGAGAATCAGCCCCTGCAGAACTCCACAGGTCAGTGCCCGCAGTGATGACCACCCCTGATTACCCTGTGGGACTGACCCTAGAGGAATGAGGAGAACCAGCTCAAGGCCATACCCCTCATACCCAGGGAGACTAGGTGGTTGACCGAGACCAAATGGTCTACTGTGTCAAAGGCAGCAGACAGATCCAACAGGATCAGTAGTGCCATCCCACCTGCATCAAGGTGTAACCAGAGATCATTAATCAGAGCAACCAGAGCTGTCTCAGTCTTGAACCCCAGCTGGAAGCCACACTGGAAGGGATCTAGGGCAGATGTCTCTTCAGGAATTCCTGGAGCTGTTCAGCCACTGCTTGCTCAATCACCTTTCCCAGAAATGGAAGATTAGATACTGGGAGGCAATTGGCTGGGTCCCTCTCGTCTAACAATGACATTGCAGGAGGGGTGTCACCACTGCCTCCTTGAGGGAGCTAGTGAAAGAGCCCTGGGAGAGTGAGGGATTTATAATGTTCCCCAGAGCTCCTCCTACCACTTCCCTGGAGGCTTTCATCAACCAAGAAGGGCAGGGATGTTCACACATACTGGGAGCCCAGCAACTATGCACAGATTCTCCTGATGGGGATGGCCAACCTGTTATTTGAACAGGGGCAACACAAAAATTTTGCATGCACATCAGGCCTTGATGTACACCAACCCACCACTGGACTTCCCATGGTCCTGGCGTGTGTGTACCAAAGCTAAACACACATGCAAAATACACATATAATCTCGGTGACTGTGCTTATCAGGAGCATCCCAGCCAGGCAGCACCTGCTTCTGATACAGATTTGCTGGGCTACTGGTATTCATGGAATTGCTGGCTATGCGCTGTAACAATAAAATTCATTCATTCATTGGTATTCATGGACATACTCTCTGAAAAGAGCTATCCATACATGACATTGTTGACAATTTGTCATATAGGAGGGCTGGAGAAATTATTCATATGAGATGCCACAGGTAGGTGTCAGTTTCAGATTTAGCTCAGCTCAGTTAATCCGAAAGCCATTCCAGTGGAAGCTGCGTGGAAACTGAGCACTGGCATGACCCAGTCACCGTTCAGCACTTCTAAGGAGCTGATTCAGGGTTAGAGAAAGATGGAGCTGCTGCCACTCTGTGTCTTTTGCCCCCCACCCCCACTCTTCCTTTGTATTCCCTGTTGGAAGGGTACTGGTTCTGGTGGTCCAGATCCTTCTTACTTAGCAGAGTGCATTCAGCTTTAGAGCAGCAGTTCTTTGTCCCCAACCTGCCATGTGCTTACAAGTTCGCAAAGTCATACAGAGCCACATTTCAGTTTAAATGAAACTAATAACTATTTTATTCTAGAAATACATACTTGATGGTGCAGAGTAGAGAAGTAGAGACAGTTTTCCGATGCTGTCTAGCTAGCAGATGGATGAGGATGCAGAGAGGAGCATCCTGCATCTCCATCTTGTGTGCATGGAAGAGAGAGAGAGAAGAGAGGGGGAGACGGAAGGAAGTTCCCTTTCCCTAAAGAGTATTGATCTACACTTCAAAGAGAATCAATGACAATAGAGTAAACAGGAAGATGCTTAGCGTTTGCCTATCTGCCTGCAACTCTCTGTGGTCACTGGTCTTCTGGAGGCTGAGATGCAGGGACATCGCATCTGGTACTTCCAACATCCCTTCCCCACCACCATCCAGTGACATGAGATAGGGACGGGACTGGGAGGCCTGTGCACATCACAAAACTTGTTGTTCTCCACTATACATTATGGGAAGGAAGAAGAAAGCCAAAGAGTGGCAGCAGCTCCATGTTTCTCAAAAGGTCTACTTGGACCCTCTCTCATGGCTGACTGACAGCTTGCCAGTACTATATCATATACTGACACACTCTTCCTTTGTATTCCCTGTTGGAACAGTACTGGTTCTGGTGGACCAGATCCTTCTTACTTGGCGGAGTGCATTCAGCTTTAGAGCAGCAGTTCTTTGTCCCCAACCTGCCATGTGCTTACAAGTTCGCAAAGTCATACAGAGCCACATTTCAGTTTAAATGAAACTAATAACTATTTTATTCTAGAAATACATACTTGATGGTGCAGAGTAGAGAAGTAGAGACAGTTTTCCGATGCTGTCTAGCTAGCAGATGGATGAGGATGCAGAGAGGAGCATCCTGCATCTCCATCTTGTGTGCATGGAAGAGAGAGAGAGAAGAGAGGGGGAGACGGAAGGAAGTTCCCTTTCCCTAAAGAGTATTGATCTACACTTCAAAGAGAGTCAATGACAATAGAGTAAACAGGAAGATGCTTAGCGTTTGCCTATCTGCCTGCAACTCTCTGTGGTCACTGGTCTTCTGGAGGCTGAGATGCAGGGACATCGCATCTGGTACTTCCAACATCCCTTCCCCACCACCATCCAGTGACATGAGATAGGGACGGGACTGGGAGGCCTGTGCACATCACAAAACTTGTTGTTCTCCACTATACATTATGGGAAGGAAGAAGAAAGCCAAAGAGTGGCAGCAGCTCCATGTTTCTCAAAAGGTCTACTTGGACCCTCTCTTTCACTGATTTCATTGGGAGTATTAAGCACACACCTAAGTTCCTCCAGTGGAAGCAGATGTATTATCCGTTCAATGTATTTATTTTATTTTGATTCCACCCTTCCTCTGAGGAGGTGAGTGTGGCTTACAGGGTTGTCCCATCCACTATTTTATCCACACAGCCACCCTCTGATGTAGGGTAAGCTGAGACTCAGGAGTCACCCAGTGAGTTCCATGGTTGAATAGGAATTTGAACCTGGGTTTCTCCAGTCATACTCAGACACTCTAAGGGTGTGGTCACACACACCAGATAAGATGGTGGGGAAGTGAGGCTATTTCCTCCGGAGGGATTTGACCCACAGTCGCATGATCACACCTCCCTTTGAAGCTGTAGGCGCAGTCCGTCAGTGTGTGATCAGACGCAACTGCGGGTGAGTCTTTTTTCCCCATGCCATTTGTTTCCCATGCGCTTAAACAAGGAATCAGTTAATTGCACCTCCACATTGAGGGCTCCCTATGGAGTTTGTGACGATGCACATACTGCGAAGAAGGGGGGGGGACAACAGCACGGAGTTGGGATGGCCTGATCAGACTATCCTGATGGCATGAGAGTGCGCTGGAGCAATTAGACTTGGTAATGTCCGTCCATGGCCCATCGCAACCCGTTTACTACTGGATTTTCCCCGGTGTCTTTTAACTCCACTTCTGCAGCGGAGCAGAATGGGTTGCTGATGGTTGCAGGACGCTTCCCACATGTTGTCTGATTGCGCACTTTAAATCCACCTGGCATTCGCACCTATGTCGGATCTAATTGTGTGTATGATCACAGCCTAATAATGCTACACCACTCTGGTTTTGTCATGTCACAATTGTGCCCTATGTTGGTTCTAGGTATATTGGTAGAAAAGGACCGTGACTGCCATCTTTGTCTAGCAGGCAATACTCCTGATTGTGTCATTTGAGGCAACATGGTGTCATGCTTGGAGTGTTGCACTAGGATCTGGAAGGTCCAGGTTCAGATCCCCAATCTGCCATGGAAGCTTGCTGGGTGACCATGAGTCAATAATTCTCCTTCTGCCCACCTTACCTCACAAGGTTCTTTTGTGAAGACAAAATGGAGGATGATTTGGTAAGCTTTTTTGGGTCCCCATTGGGGAGGAAAATGGGATATAAATATCTAAATACATACCTTTCGTCTTATATGATAACTACCCTCCCCATAAATCATGTGACTTCGTAATGAATATTTATTTCATCTGAAGGTCAACCACCAAGTATAATGATATTATTCTGAATCTTACATTAACAGGTTCCACGAGCTTTCCTTCGGGCATGACGGAATGGTTCATCTTGGCAATCCACTGCAGCGTTGCAACGGCAGCTTTGTCATTTCCACTAGAAACATTATACCGAGCAGATTCAGGGATAAACTACAAATACAAATGGATTAGCTGCAGCATTTCCAGTGTTGTTCTGGATTCTTAAATACTAACTTGACTGAGGTCTTTCCTTTAAGAGGGAGCATTGGTCAGGAGCCTGTCTCAGGATTTAGGTGGGGAGACTCTCTTGCCAGGTGCCCTCCCCTTCAAGTTCATAGTTTTTTTTTAGTTCGGCACTCCAACGGTCTGAGGGACAGTGAACTGGCCCCCTGTTTAAAAAGTTTGAGGACCCCTGCTTTAAGGTTACAGAACTCACAGCAGTGCACATGTAAATATATACTACTGAGTGGTTCACACAGGACTTGTGAGCCATTTACTGGCACAGCATGGAAAAATATAATATGGGACTCAGGCTGTCACAGCTACTGTCAAAAGTAATTCTGGTGACTGCAATCATTTGAAAAAATTGTGCCACAAGCACTGTAATTGTTACAGACCACAGGATGTAGCTGTCTTACGTATGGAGTCAGACCATTGGTCTACCAAGGTCAGCACTGAATGACAGCAGCTCACCAGGGTCTCAGTAGAAGTCTTTTACATCACCTGTTACATATATTTTTTTAAAAAAATGGAAGATGCTGGGGATTGAACTAAGAACCTTCTGCATGCAAACAGGTGTTATAATGCTAAGCCACAGCCCTTCCCTGTACCCTGTAACTTCATTCTCAGCTAATGCTGGAGCTTTCCTCTGATGCAAGGCGGACCCTTCTGCTAATGCAGGAGGAAGGCTCTAGTGTTAGTAGAATGGAATCATAACATACAACCCAATGTCCACAATGGACAGAATCTTTTGTGTTTGTGTGGGATCTGACTCATGGTGAAATAGTTCATTACTTAACTAGAACATAAGAGAAGTCATGTTGGATCAAGCCAATGGCCCATCCAGTCCAACACTTTGTGTCACTCAGTGGCCAAAAACCAGGTGCCATCAAGAGGTCCCCCAGCAGCCCTCCCACTCTTGCCCCCTAAGCCCCAAGAATACAGAGCATCACTGCCCAGACTGCCTTTTCCAGGACCAGTGTAGTCTATATTAAAATAACTGTGTACATGTAGTATAAATTCAGTGGCAACTATTTCTAACCTTAAATACTAAAAGGAGAATGATGCCCGGGAGAGAGGCAATTCTTATCAGCCATCGCCACCCAAGGGTTGGGTTGACCACTGATGCCAGTCCAATAATTAGCAATGATCCTGCCAACCAAAATACCTGTCAAATGGAAAATTGGAGGTTAAAACAGAAGGTGATGGGTTCTCTCTAGTCCTTATTTGTTTTAGCAACATCAGTATTCATGTCTTTCCTCCTTGGACTTTTGCTGATGCATAAATATTATTAAGAAAAGAGATTTCGCTGTGAGCGCCAGTTTCCAACTCACAGGCTGCCAATACAGATTTTGTTAAAGTAAGCAACACATTCTTTAGCTAAACTATAGAAGGTTGAATGTCAGCTGCCAATCATCTGTGGAGCGTAACACAAGGAGTATCCAATTATTGGAAAATAAATTTCTTCAGGGCACATATTTAATGCTGCAAAGCATATCAACGCCAATATGGATATTTCCCTGGCTGAATATTTGTACAATTCTGGAGCACACTGAGGTCTTTTATTTTATTAATGCATTTCTATCCGATCTCCTCAAGGCACCTTTCAGTCAATACAGAATACACACTAAAAAAATAACACTAAAACTAGGGAGGGAAGAAAAAAAACACCCGCAGTTCTTGGCTCAGGATTCAAAACACCATTTTAGTGACACAAACAAAGTGGTGGGAGGTGCCAGTCCAAGCTATGACTCCTATGATGGGAGCAGTTATTTCTGAATGGGCGCACCCTGCAGACCCAAAGATGATGCCTCCGGGGTTCTTCCAAAGAAACTCCTGCTCCAGTCCCTGGAGGAATGCCATGATCGGCTCCTTTCTTCAGGGGAAGAGGCTTTTGGGGGATGACGCAAGTGGGGGGCAATGGGCAACACATTGGCTGGAACTAGAGGTCATTTCAGGGGGGATCGCGGGGGATCGCAGTTCCCCCGGGTGAGGTATGGGGCGGGGCACATGACGAAGCCCCGCCCCCTGCTTCCGGCCGCCCCGCTTCCGGCCCTCATTCAGCCAGGAGGAGGCAGGAGAAGAGGGAGGGTAAGTTGCTTCCTCCCCACCTCTCCCCACCCTGCCTGCCTGGGGCCAGGGAGGGCCTTCGCGGGGCTTCCTTGCACTCCCGCCGGCCTTGCAGGTCCACCGCCGGGCCCCTCATGGGGCTCGGCAGTGGAGCAGCAAGGCTGGCGGTGGCGGCCGGTGATGTCAGGGGGTGTGGCATATGCTAATGAGTTATGCTAATGAGTTCCCCTAGCTCTTTTTCTACGAAACGACCCCTGGCTGGAACTATGTAGCTGACAGCTTCCATGCTGGGGATGCCTGGTATAAATGATGGATTCCCAGGAGAAAAAAAAAACATGTAGGCAACAGGATGACTCGCCTGTTTCTCAAAATGAAATTCTGAAAGACCAGAAAGGGCTTACCTGTGACAATGGCAGCATATAGCCCCGATACTTTGTAGGCAAGAATTCAGTTTTTATTATAAGCCTGGAGGGGGGGGAGAAGCAGGATAAAGGGAGAAGGTTAAGGAGAGACAAAGAAGTGTGCAACATCTCAGCTCATCAGGTGATTGCTATACATGATTCTGGCTGGCTCACAATACGTTCCAGAGGTTGACAGTGACCGGGTTGTCTTCAGAAGACTCAGTACACAATACCAGTCATCAGAATCCGTTGATGTGATTTCTTCAATATGCTAAAAAAGCACGGTGTGTCCATGCAAACAGTTGCCATTTGGGATAGCTGGACCAAGTTCTCTCGGGGCCAGCTCCAGTTCTGGGAGGGTCACTGGCAAGGTAGAAACATCTGTTTCTACCTCTTCCCCATACACAGATTGAAAGACCATGCAACAATTGTTAAAAAGGTGCAGCCATGCCGAATTTGCCATTCTTTGTCTGGGCAGCAATGAACTGCACCTCCCCCCCCCCCAAGGAATGACTGCTGTCACCACCACCACCACCAAAGAGACAAGCGGTCGAGTGAATAGGCACCACTGCCATTTGCTTGGTTGCCCCGACATCTGATCTTCAGAGGGAGCAGTTTGCAAGCCTGCCCACTTGTCTCCTTCAGACACTGGTGGTTCCTTTAGAGAACCTACTTCTAATCCCTCTAAGTCAGTGGTCTTCAGTCCTTTAGCCTTTTCTTGAGGAGGGGCTTTGCTTAAACAACAAGGGATAAGCCTGGAATAAATATCTAAATAAATATCTAAATAAATAAATAATCAATGGCCATTCCTACTAGGGTTACCATGGGTCCCCCCACTGGGGGCAGGGGATCCTGTTAGAAGAGTTTTAAATATGCAAAAGGGAGATCAAGCTGCTGAAAGAATAAACAGTTTTGTTTAGAAGAGAAACAACTGTGTAAAGAGGAGAGAGAAGGTTCTAACTATTTAACCATCTAACTGTGTAAGGAGCAACTAGGGAGGAAGTGGGCTCAAAAAGAGGAAGTCTCCAATGAGACAATCAGGAGACAGGAGGGGATCGTTTGAAAATACCAGGAAGTCCTTAATCTGACTATGCTAGCCACTTAACCCCTCCGATGCTCCCTGTAGGATATTCTTCTTATCCTTCTTGCTTCATGCACACAGCAGATCTTGTATATTCTAACACAGGGGTGTCAAACCTGTGGCCCAGGGGCCAGATTAGGCCCCCAGGGGGCTTCTATCAGGCCTGCAAGGGACTGGCTGTCTCCTGCTTCTTCCTCCAGTTTTGCTGCTGCTACGTTGTAGCTTGCTTTCACAGATAGATAGGCAAGCTTCTGCTCCCTGCACTGGGCTGAGGCTCCTCCCCCTCCCAGATTGCTACAGCACAGACATTTTGATGCAATAATTCAGAGCAAGAAGTGTCAGTTATCAGAGACTGTGAGATAAACAAAACATTGCAAGAATGCTGATGTTCCATGCAAATGTTTTTATTTTAAGTAAAAAAACCTTTGTGTTGGTGTCCTTTATAAAGTTCATATCTCTGCCACCTGGCATTACATTTTATGCCCCACATGGCCCGGCCCAACAACGTCCAATTTATGTCATATCCGGCCCTCCATAGCAAATGAGTTTGACACCCCTGTTCTAACAGATCCCCCACCCCCAGGACCCGTCCCCACCACCGATCAGCTACCCTGTGGGGGGACTTACTAGCAGGGGAGGCAGGCCGAGGCCGCTGTCACTCGCAATGCAGCAGTGTCACTTCTGGTGTGCACTGGAAGAGATGCCATTGCGTTGCAGGTGTTGAAGTGATGTAATATTTGGGCAAAAACTCTTTGGTAGAAGCCATTTCTGTCATAGAGTTTTTGCCCAAATACCAGAGCTACACGTAATACCAGAGATACATACAAATACCAGCTACACATAATTTTGGGGACGGACTCTATAGTGGCTCTATGGAGCATCCTGAGAGCATGAAAACGGTGCAAGAAGGAAGGCTGAAGCCACCTTTCCCTGTGCGCCAAGGTGATGAGCAGAAAAGAGCCAACATGCATCTGGGGGACACAAAACTCCCACCACAGATCTGACTCATCACAAACACAAGGACTTTGTAACATGGAGCATACGAAATAAGCCTTACAGGGGTTATGAAAGTTTCTGATTCTGGGAAGTTTTTAGGGAGAAGTTCCACAGTAAGCATCTCTCTGTGAGCCTTTGCTCTCTGGGACAACATTAAAAGAGCATCCTTTGCTGAGCTCAGAACTCAGAATGGGACACAAGAAAGACTATCTCCCCTTAAGCCTACAATATTTAGGGCTTCAGAGGTCAAAGCCATTGTGTTACGCTGTAACGAGAAGACAGCAGGGAGCCAGTGTAGCTGTTCAGGAACTAATGCCAAAGTCATGAGAAGGAAAGCTACCACATTTTGTAACAGTTCAAGTCAAGGCTGGCATCAGCATATCCTGAGGAAGGGCAGCTGCCAGGGCCCAGGGCTTCTGCCATGCACCCCCTGCTGCCCGCCAGGCCTTCCTCCGTCCGCTTGCTTGCAAGCACTCTGCCATCCGTGCTCCCAGCCGTACACCCTGCCCAGCATGGTTAGAGAAGGTGCAGGCATCAGTGAGCATAAATGGTGAGAGAGCTTGTGGTGAGATGGAAGACAGATGCACAGGTGTGTGGGTCAGTGGCTGGGAAGGGAGGCATGGGGGGCATAGTAAAAGGTACAGAAGAGAAGGGGGGCCCTGGGCGCTCTCTGTCCGAAATCAGCCCTGTTTAAAGTTTTCAAATAGTCTCCAGCAGCCCTGCACTACGCATCTTACAATAATGAAGGCACAGAGACAATAGTGGACAGATTCCTAATCTGATAGAAAGGATTACAGCATTTTTGCCAGTGGAAAGTTCTGTGCATCCACATTATATATCCTGAGCTTCTAGATACCACTGCAGATTTTGAATCTCAAACACATAAGACAAAGTAGAGAGAAAGGATGCCTATAAATATGACTAATCTGTTCTCTCTCCATGGCATTCTTGATTTTTATCTGCTGGTGTTTTGACCAAGACAGTGTTTGCAATACGTTACCCTTGAGCATGACCCGACACGCCACATCCCACCATGGTCCGGAGGAAAACAAACCAGATGTATGACGGAGAAAACGATGTCAGCAACGAGAAATATGCTCCCCAGATGAAAGAAAGAAATAAAATCTGGAACAGGGATATGAAAGGAATATTGAACATGTTAAACAGAGGACAGCAAGGTGACTCCAAAGAAAAATTCAGTGCAAGTTGTTGGGAAAAGACTGAATAGTGTTGACTTAAAGTTCATCCATGTTTAGTGGCCCCATTTTAAACCTGAAATTTCACAGTAGCCAAGAAAAAGCTTGATGATCATTGCAGAAGAAGAAGAAGAAGAGATTGGATTTATACCCCGCCCTTCACTTGGAGTCTCAGAGCGGCTTACAAACTCCTTTCCCTTCCCCTCCCCACAACAGACACCCTGTGAGGTGGGTGGGGCTGAGAGAACTCTGACACAAACTGCTCTTTTTCAAGGACAGCTGTGCTACAGCTTGTGACTGACCCAAGGTCACATCAGCAGGTGCAAGTGGAGGAGTGGGGAATCAAACCTGGTTCTCCCAGATTAGAGTCCGCACACTTAACCACTACACCAGACTGGCTCTCAGGACAATGTATTCTGTGTGAGGGTCTGTGGCCGAGTGATAGGGCATCTGCTTTGCATGGAGAAGGTCCCAGGTTCAATCCCTGGCATCTCCTGCTAAAAGGATCAGGCAACAGGTGATGTGGAAAACCTTGACTCAAGGCCGTGGAGATCCACGGCCAGTCAATGTAGAGTCAATGCTGACCTGGATAGATCAATAGTCTGACTTAGTAAAAAGGCTGCTTCCTGTGGTCAATAATGTTAAAAGTTAAAATGTGTATATGAAGGTCCACTAGTAGAGTTGCTAGGGCTGATAAATATCAGGAGATTTTGGGGGTGGAGCTTGGGGAGGGTGGAGTTTGGGGAGGAACCTCAGCAGACTATCACACTACGGACTCCACCCTCCAAAGGAGCCATTTTCTCCAGGGGAACTTCTCTTGGTCATCTGGAGATCAATTGTGATAGTGGGAAATCTCCAGGCGCCACCTAGAGGCTGGCAACGCTATCCCTAGACTTGAGGCTACCTCAGAGACAAACAAAAGCAGGCACTGATAGGATTCACACAAGCTGGCACAGCAAAGCTGACTTTCTGGCTTCTAGCCCAGCAGTTCCCAAATTTTATAAGTGGGACCGAGCTCTAACTTACTTTAATTCCATGTCAGGTGGAGCGTAGTCTGCTAAATTCCCACATGTCAGGTGATTGTTAAACCCACGGGAGCAAGGCCCAATGGAAACCTACTGTATTCCCCTTAATGTCACTTACTTTCCAGCGGCCATATCGATCAGCTAAAACTCCGAAGATTACACTGGATAGCATGTAGCCAAAAAAGACCATCTGAAAAGGATTGGAACACAAGTATGAACAGTTTACACTATCTGAGGAACAGCCCTAAACCTAATTACAGGATGAAGAGGAAGAAGAGTTGGGTTTTATACCCCACTTTCTCTTCCTTAAGGAGTCTCAAAGTGGCTTACAATCCCCTTTCCTTCCCCTCCCCACAACAGGCACATGACCTTGTGAGGCAGGTGGGGCTGAGAGAGTGCTGAGAGAACTGTGACTGGCCTAAGGTCACCCAGCAGGCTTCATGTGGAGGAGTGGGGAATCAAATCTGGTTCTCCAGATTAGAGCCACCCCTCTTAAATCACTACACCATGCTGGCTGGTGGATTAAAAACACAAACAATCTCAAATTGATTGTAGGGTGATTAGAATCCTACCAAACTTTAAGTTGTATAGAAAAATAAAATTTAGCATTAAGATTTTTTCCCTCTTGGTGGATTGTTTCTGATTTTGTAGGTCTCTCCCCCAAATGTAGATTCCAGTGCTTCTCTCAGCCTGGCTGGTGCAGTTGGTGGTCCAGGCTGGGGCACTGGCTGGGGCTGCAGTGCAGGTGCCAGCACTGAGACTGCTGGGGTGCCACTGGTCCCTCAGGGACATGCTGGATGGGGCCACCTCCCATGGCCTGGAGCTCCTGCTGCAAGGCCTCCCAGATAGCAGCCGGGAGGTCCTCCAGGTCTGCTTGGGTGTCCTGCCGCAGTTTGTCCATCTCGCAACTGAATTTGTGCCAGACCAGCCCGGTATCAGTTTCTTTGGCTAGCAACCTGGCCACCTGCAGGCGCTCGGGGTTGTCGTGGAACGATCTTGAGATCCGTCGCAAGTTGGCCTCTGAGCAATTTCACCAAGTTCTTGGTCTGGGGGTTACCAGCCAGTCAGGATTGTCCCATCGCATTTATATGGGTTGTTGATCCCTCAGTCTCGCCCCTTTGCCTCAGGGTTTCCCCTTGTCTGTTGGGACGAGTGGTTCGTGGGCTGGTGCATTGGTTTGGGTCCCGGTCCCGGTCCCAGGGTTCTTGCTTTCCTTGCTCCTTGCGGCAGTGGTATGAGGCAGTGAAGGAGTTTTGACACTATGTCAGACTCTTGAACAAACTTGTTTATCGAGAGATGAGAATGTATCAAGCTAAGACCATACCATGTCAGAACTGACTCCTTTGGTGCCAGTTCTGAAATTATACATGATTCAAACAAGCCTCCCGCCCAGTGACTGGTCCAATCAGTCCATTCATTCATCCTGCCTAAACCCAGCGCACTCCATTAGCCCTCCTCCCCCCATCTGCGAACCTAGTTACATTATCTACGAAAAGCCAGCTAGCAGAGACTGGTCTTCAAGGTTGTTGAAAATTCTTTCCAACTCAGGAGGCCCACCTAGAAAGCAGTTTTAAATTAGTTCAGCAAAGCATTCTTAAGCACTCACACACAGGCTGCCCCCCCCCCCCTATCCCCAATGTGAAGGAACAAAACAGTACAGGCAGTTAAAGCAGAACATGAGAAACCCATGGCAAATGAGGACCCGAGTCTGACGATATGTTCACTACACAAAATGGTTGTGGTAAAATTACAAAGAAGCAACCATATAGCTGCATCATAATGTGAGAAATTAGGCCAGAAATGATCTTTTAGGAAATATCAAACTAATACAGGGGAAAATATAAATCATACAAAGACAAACATTTTTAGCTGAACAGACAAAAATTCACAAGGGCCATTCACCAAATAGAATTTCTGTTGAAGTTTTTTCCCTGGCTGTATAGAAGCAGACAATGAAAGGTCTACTTACTGTTGTCACCAATGCCACTTGCCAATTTCCAAGTTGCCATTCACAACGAATAACTGGACCCACAACCGCAATAAGCATAATCTCCATGGCCTCTACCACCTTCAGGAATTAACACATGTCCTTCATTAGCACAACTGCAAAATTAGCACATAAAGCAATGGTTTTGCTAGCTGACAGAAAAGATCCTCTCACCAAAGTTGCAGATGAACCACTGTAGGAAATTAATTTGAATTTCACCTACATTCAAAGGCCATTATATCAGTTCTGATAACTTGAAATTAGGTCTTGGTGCCCAATCTCCACTTTAAAATTCCAAGAGATGGTGGCCAGGATTATTATTTTTTTTTAACAGAGAGATTCTAATTTCACATATAGCCCTTCTGAGGCACAATTGCCAGATGTAAGAGCCCTTTTAAGGCTATCTGGGCGATTCCTGCTTAACCTTTGCTAGCAAGAAGGGGAACTCATCCTGGTTGAATATTTAAAAGACTGGGGTCAAGAGAAGCACGTTCAAAGTGCTTATTTAAAGGAATCTGAGCATATGTACAAAGCACAAAGGCAATGTCTGTCTCTTCTCCTGGGTCCACAGTTTTCTCTCTCCTTCTCAGTACAGATCATCCATTCATATCTAGTTTTTCACTTAAGACATTTATCTAATTTTTTTCCATTGCTTTGCATAACAATGAGACAATTAGAGCTTTGTCTGTCAACAGAGGATTCCTAGTCAAAACATAAAGATTTCTTCATGACATGCAGGAATGAATTTTTTTTTTTTAAACTTTAAAATCACTGTGTTCTTCACAAGGTGAGACAATCAAAGGCCAAAAATCAAAGGATGTGCAAATATCTGTCACACAAGTAAGGATATGTGTTTGGATATATCTGCTCCATATGTATACCACCAAAATACCTTACCTGTATTTTTTAGAATATTTGGGTATCCAGAGTGCTATTCAAGATTATTGGAAATACTAGTATCTGGGTTAGGTTTTCCAGGTTCCCACTAACAGTGGGCAAACTCCTGACAGTTTTGGCTGCTGACCACTGATGCTCAGCTGGTCGGCAGGCAGAAACATGCCAGCCAAATGGGGGGCAGCAAGCATCACCACTGCATGATGACATCAGTTCTGGCATGACCTGGAAGCCACACTCTGTCTAGCACTCGTCTGAATAACTCAGTGGTTTCCATAGAGTTTTGGGTGAGTGCTATAGCATAACCCCAGCGTGATACTGGTGCTTCTGGGTCCTTCTGGATGTCATCATGCAGCAGCAACAATAGCCCCCACTGCTGTAAGTAACCGCCTCCCCCCATCCTCCATGAGTTTCCAGGCTGGCAGTCTTAACCCAGGTCCTGTATATTTCCAGGAATATTCAAGAATATCAAGGGCCAGCATTTTAAGGATCCCAGGCCTGGTTTTGCCCCTTTAACAGGTTTCTTGGGCAACAGGAAGGTGGCTGGCAGCTGGCATGAATCTCTCCTGGTCCAAGGGCAGCAGCTTACTGGTGGCACAAGTCTCACCTGGCCTGGGAATGTGGCTTCTTGCTGGCACAAGCCTCACCCGGTCAGGGGAAGGTGGCTCCCGGGCAGCGCGAGCCAGGTGAAGGACCTGGCGGAGCCTGGATTCTATTCTCTTGAAACATGAGTGTTTAGTGGACACAAAGTACCCTGAAATTATGGTGATATTTGGTTGAAAAACAGCCAGTCCAGCTCTCCTGAGAATGCTTCCCCATAGGAAATAATGGAATAATTCTGGAATCCTGGAGAAACCCATCCATATGCCTTGCGGACTTCTCTGAGCTCCTTGCAGAAAAGCTGAGATACACATGTGAAGAGCAGAACAAGAAAAGTATGGTACATATAGAAAACCAATTAGCATCCTGTTCCTATTAAGAGCAGATCACACTGAGGACTCCATCTTTCGTGTGGGAAGAATGCATGCTTTTTATGTAGCTCTCTATTGCTGACTTCATACACATTCAGGCCAGGGATTTCTATTGTATGTTTTAATTGGAATCCCTGGTAAATCTTGTTTTTTATGTTGCTCTGATTCATATTTTTGTTTCTGCCAGTTGTAATGGCCTTTGTTGTCGTTCAGTCGCACAGTCGAGTCCGACTCTTCGCGACCCCATGGACCAGATCACGCCAGGCCTTCCTGTCTTCCGTCGTCCTCTGAAGTTTGCTCAATTTCATGTTCGTTGCATCTATGACACTGTCTAATCCTTTGCCGTCCCCGTCTTCTTTGACCTTCAATCTTTCCCAGCATCAGGGTCTTCTCCAGTGAGTGCTCCCTTCTCATTTGGTCATATGCAATAAACTTTTCTCTCTACAAACACCAAAATCAATACATATAGTGGGGGAGCAGGCATGAACATCTGTGTTTGGGAACACTTGAAAAGACAGTATTCCTGATCATGGGGAGTCTATGGGCACATGCCTCCCATATGCACACACTCTGTTCTTATGAGCCGTTGGTCAGGCATAGCCTGGGGGTAGGGTCAGTGGACTTGTGCTCACTCTTCCTCTACATGCATTGCTTTCAGCATGTGTAATGTCACCCATAGAGAGCTAGTAACACACTGAATTGTGCATATGCTGACTCTAACGATGATTATTTTCAGAGTTAGATTATTACGGCTCCTTGTCAAAACTTACTCCAGTACTGCCCATGATCAGAAAAAGTGCAATATGGAACCTTCCAAACCCAATTGTTTCCACAGCGTCTTCCACAGTAAATGTCTTCTGCTCTAAAACATTGAGAAAAAGGACAGTATTAGCATGGTCACCAGTCTTACAATGGAGAATAACCACTTGTTATCATCAAAGTTCAATGTAAACTGTTGGAGGGAAAACCTGGGATCTTTTACAGGCTTGAGATGTTCTCCCAAGTAACATGGAATGAGATATATTGTTTCACTGATTCAGGTCGGTGGCCTGAAGCAACAGAACAAAGTTTGAGTCCAGTGGCACCTTTAAGACCAACAAAGTTTAATTCTGGGTACAAGCTTTTGTGTGCATGCACACTTCTTCAGATACATACCCAGAATTAAACTTTGTTGGTCTTAAAGGTGCCACTGGCAGGCTTAAAAGGTGCCACTGGCTTTGCCATTATTTGGAATACTTATGGTTTTCTGTAAGCCTCGCAAAAACAGTTTCCTTTTCTCCAAGCAACAGCTCTGCTTAATTAGCTATATTCTGGACATCTTGCTCTCTTTGCACAGTTTGGTGAAATTAGCTGAAAATTTGCAGAAATCAGTTTGGATTACTTTAGCCTACACAATAACAAGAAAATGGTGTTAATCTTGCCAGTTTACCTATCATTTGGACTCAAACTCTGTTCAATTGTTCACTGAGAGAAGTTTTGTTTGTTAGTTTGTTTTTGTAGATTAGGAGACAAACAAGGGAAGTCTGAGAGGGAGAGAGGGAGGGTGGGTGATGAAATTGATTCTGGAAGTGGAAAAAAATTCTCAAGTAAAATTTGACACTTCTGACTTGCTTTCAGCATTTATATTTTTCTTGTTATATTTTTTATTTATTTAATTTATAGCCCACATTTTTGCTGAGGCTCAAGGTGGATTATATATTTTTTTAAAATCCAATCAGATAGCAAATGGCATTCAATAAACAATGCAACAGGACCAGTATTATGGAATCAGATGTATGGATAGAATGAATTTCGGGATTTTATTTATTTTAAAATTATTCAATTTCTCCAATGAGTGAAGTAGCTAACAAATTAATATCTACACTCTTAACAATAAGAACCTACCATATCATTAACAAACCAGAAACCCTATACAATTAAAATATCACCAAGTTCACATCAGCAAGTGACATTCAGTGGTTTTCATTTGGATCCTCAAATATCCTCAAAAACAACAGTTTTACGAGGTCTTTGAAAGTGTTAGACAAATGGGCCTGTTGCCTGGTGTGCTAACACCCAATGATGAGCCCAACCACTGAGATTCCAGGACCAAACAAAACTTTATTGCAATAAAGGGGACCTCGGCTGCAAAACCCAGCTCTTTATAGACTGAAATAAACAACTTTTAGACATGCACAGATGTCTATGGATTACAGAGCTTTAACTTCCTTTATATCTATATAAGTACATTTGTCAAACATACATTTCTTTTGCCCTTATTTGGAGTGTTTATGCACCTATTTCACCCTTGCAAAACTACTCCCCCATCTCCAAATATCACTTCTACTTAATCATCTATGTTCTGGAACATCTTGCCCACTTCGCCACATCCCGTTTTGCCAGTTAACTGCATTTAGCTGGCCTAAGAGTTTGGCAGGGCTGACCTGCACAAAGCAATTTAAAAATGGCTTCATTCTTGACTACCAAAAGGAAAGAAGGGGGCAGCTTGCACTTCCTGCAACAGGCATTCCAAAGAACAGTCATGATAAGTGCCAAAGAGCGTGTTACATGGTGTAGCACAGGACATTCAACCTAAGCAGTTTGATAAAAGTCAAAAGAAATCCGTGGTCTGATCTAAGCAAGCAAGTGGGTCTTGCACAAAAATCTTAAAATCAACCAGCTGATATTTAGTACCATTGCCTCATTACACAACATACATTTAATTGGGAAAAAATATTAAAAATCGTTCAAATTCTGGAATGTTGTCAGATGCTGAATATGTGTGAAATGGAATTCTGGCTTCAGAAGGAAGTACAGAGCACTCCATGCTACAGAGAAAGAGAGAAGCAAAACACAGATGATCCTGTGGCCATTGCAGTGGGGTAGGCCAGGGATTCAATCATGGGGTCAATTAGGCCAGAGAGACAAGACAAGGTGCAGTAGTCCCTCAGAAATTGGGGGGGGGGGGAGGGGTGAAGGATTCCAGTGTTGTCTTGAATATGAGAGCCAGAGAAAATAAAAGCTATGGGACAAGGTTACCTTTCTTAGTCTCCTGTTCCTGGGTCCCCATTTCCTCAAGAGCAATGCCATTTATTCCTTCTTTTTTCTTTTCAGTCATCTTCTGATTTATGCAAATTCCCCAAGGATTCAGCTGGAGAAGTTCTCACATTCACTTTGAAACACAGCAGGATGAAGATAATAAACTATATCAACATACAGTATGACATTTGGATTGTATGTAGACAGATGGTGACAGCAGACAGTGATGAAAGCCAGTGTGGTACAGTGGTACACCATCTTGGACTTCTGAAATCTGGTTTTAACCTTCTAATTCTATTTGTGATTAGAATTTTAATTATCTTTATATTTGTCTTGTGGCTATATGCCTTTTGTTGTTATATCACCCAGAGCCCTGCTTAGCAGGGATAGGGCTATTATCATCATCATCATCACCATCATCATCATCATCATCAACAACAGCAACATTTCTGCAAGGATTCTCACTGGATGTTTAGCTAAAACCACAAGGTCAGATCAGACAATACAATGTGAGCCAGACCTTATACACGGTAGAGAGACAAGGCCTACCTGTTCCCCCCACCTAATGAGCCATCCCATCTTCAAATATTCACACAAGTGTTCAACACCTGAATTAGGCATACAGGGTTGCCAATCTCCAGGTGGAGCTATTACAAATTGACCTCCAGACAACCAAGATCAGATCCCCTAGAGAAATGGCTGCTTTGGAGGGTGGAGTCTATAGCATTATACTCTGCTGAGGTCCCTCCCCTTCCCAGGCTTCACCGCCCCCTCCCCATATCGTCTGGTATTTCCCAACCCAGAGCTGGCAACCCTACATAAATTTGATAAGTTACACACTTTATTGGGAAATCAACCACGCTGCTGCCTTTACATGACTAAGCTCAATTTGGACATTAAGCACCCATGCGGATGTACAGAGGGAGAGCAGGTCCCTTGGGGACCAGGCAAGCACTGCGGATCTGGGTGGTTTTTACACTGCCAAATCTGACCAGCAGAAAAATATCACAGTGCAATTTATTTCTAGTTGCCAGGTTTTAATGAGTGTAAATTTACATTTGGATAGGATGATGATCTTCAACATAACCATTTGGATACTTCATTTTGTAAGGCACATTCCATCAAGGAGTCAGCTCTTGGAATATCTTCAGATATGGGGAATAAATACAAAGTACTGCTAATCTAAACCTCTATATTTATTACCGATTTTGAAGTGGGTGATTTTAAAAAATCTTTTAAAATATAGGTCACTTTGAACAACTTTTGGGCAGCAAAGATTATTTATTAATATGCTAAATAAAAGTATATTCAGAAAATGGAAGAGAATTATGGCTGGGAGGGTGGGGTAGAAATTTGAAAAATAAATAAATAATAGCGGGAATAAGAAGAGTTAAACCAGGGAATACAGCCTCCGATGAATTTAGAAAAGGATAAAATTGTAAAAATCAAAGCTTTTGTTAAAAAAAATCATGAAGTTTAGCAAAGCTTGGGATGGGGTGGGTGTGATGTGCCTGTCTTATTTTATCACAGGTGTTATTCAGTAGTTGCTCACCATGTCTACATAACTGTATGCCATACAATAAGCACAGTATGGTAAGCTCCCTCTTTCCAAACATCAGGGAACTGTACTGAACTGATCCTTTACAACGTATAATTCCATCCAAGGAAGGGGGGGGGGATACATGGTGCATATTGACAGAACCAACGGTTTCCTTACTCATACCAACAAAAAGTCCTATGATTGTTTTCCTGTGATGTTTAGATTGTGTATCAATGATATGAAGGAGGGAACAGGGGGGATCTTTGTTGGGGGCCCTGTGATGGCAGCCCTGAGCCCGTACTCCGTGATGCTCTCAGTGGTTTCCGTATGCATAGATGTATTAAATGCTGTTTTAAATACAAACTTTTCCTTTTCTTAGGGAAGAATAATAGTGATCTCTAGGAAGGAACCAGTCCCAAGTACTTTCAAATTAGTTCATTTATAACAACAATGACATTTAGATGCCTCAGCCCCGAGTTTCCCCGAAGAGGTAGAAAGACACAGCAGGGGAACACTGAGATATTTATCAGAATTGCTCCTGCTCACCAAAACGTGACTTAATGAGTCAATTTTAACTCAAGTCTTTTGTATGGAACAAAACCATTCAAGCAACTGATGTGTTCGGAGTCCCTTTGAATCCTTACCTTTTAATGTTCAAAAGCTGGGTGAAAATCTTGCTGTCCTTTTTCTTCTTTCTGAATGTGCGACGATTCGTATTTTAGTGTATTTTCTTGAATGCTCTTTCGGGATTCGTCCTCTGTAGCATCAGTTTTCTTTAGAGACTGACAGCCCCACACACTTTTAACTGAAAATCTTTTGCTTCTGAAATGAGTCTCATGGTTTTTCCCCTGAATTTGGAGAGCAGGTGACTGCACCTGCACCTTTAAAAGTACATAATCATAGGCTACGTTATTGGATTATTTAAAAAAAAAACACCACCACTTTCATTGAATAATGCAAGACCTTCTTTTGTCCCTCCTTCTTCAAGGAGCAATACGATGCAGGTGTTTATTGAGAGAAACCAAGGAAGGGAAAGTAGCAGAACTATGACGATGTAATCAGATTGCAAACTGATTGGCCAACCAAATTGTTCCTTCCCGGACCAGCCATATCAACTTCTGAAAGAGCTAAGCTATACCTCTTAAAGTTGGGCACATCTTAGCATTTCTGCTTTGGCGAAATACAGGAAGGTTTGTGTTTCCACTGCACTACTTTGACGCATCTGCTTCTGCTGAATGGGAAAGCTGGGGAGAAAGAAGGACTGACGCCCAGTTCTGAGATGCAGGAAGACCAGGCAAGTCATCTGGTGTGTGCAGGCTGTGTTGATCTGGAGATATTGAAAGGGATGGGCAGAAAACAGATACCCCCCAAATAGTCTGGTTGGAACTGTCGCGCAGCGCGTTTGAAGAAGTTGAACCAGCACCTCAGTCACACTTGCACTCACCAGCAGTCATTCCACTCACCAGAGGCTTTCCAATAGTAAACCACACTGAGACAGTCCAGTGGTTACTATATACAGGAAATTTATTTACAATATATACAGCTCGCCAACAAACTGCTCCGCCAGACGCCATCCACCATCCAAGGGAGAACATACAGTAATACACAACTCAGAGGTCATTTCGGGGGGGGAACGCGGGGGAACACAGTTCCCCCGGGTGAGGTGCAGGGGGTGGGGCACATGACGAAGCCCCGCCCCCTGCTTCCGGCCGCCCCGCTTCCAGCCCTCATTCAGCCAGGAGGAGGCAGGAGAAGAGGGAGGGTAAGTTGCTTCCTCCCCACCTCTCCCCACCCCTGCCTGCCTGGGGCCAGGGAGGGCCTTGGCAGGGCTTCCTCACACTCCCGCTGGCCTTGCAGGTCCACCGCTGGGCCCCTGATGTCAGGGCGTGTGGCATATGCTAATGAGTTATGCTAATGAGTTCCCCTAGCTCTTTTTCTACGAAATGACCCCTGACACAACTACATATATACATTGGTCAGCCAATCAGATCAGTGCTGACTCATGGTGACTTGGCTTGCCTCTGCCAAGTCCAAACCGGCTGAATCCAGTTCAGTGCAGCTGTCAGATAGATTCTTATGATCATTGTGCTGAAGCTTACACACCGACAGGAACCACTGCAGAAATGGACTGAGGACCCACAAACTGTAGGACCAGATGGCAGAAGAAGAAGTTTTTCTACCCCACTTTTCTCTACCTTAAGGCGAATCAAAGCAGCTTACAACCACATTCCCTTCCTCTCCCCACAACAGGCATCTCATGAGGTAGGTGGGGCTGTGAGAGTAACTGTAATGGGCCCGAGGTCACCCAGCTGGCTTCATGCAGAGAAGTGGAGAATCAAACCCTGTTCTCCAGATTGGAGTCCATGGCTCTTAATCACTACAACATGCTGATTATCAAAGTTGGAGCTTGTGGCAGGGGAAATAGCTTGCTGTTGATTGTTCAGTCCAGGTAACAAACATTAGTAAAATCTGCAACCAACAACATGTGAAGTTAGCCTGTGAAGGCTGGTGAAAAAGTCTAGGCAGCCTCTATATAATATCTAGGCCTTGGTTGCCCATCCCGTTCTTACCTCCAAACACCTAGGAGTCCAAGGCCATATGATGGCAAATGATATCAGGGAAATTGTCCAACACTACTCCAACAAGCTTAGGGCCTAAGATTCCATTGGGATGTAGGAAAGATTCCATTTTAGCATGGCCAGGAACCCAGGGCCAACTCGCTCACTAGGTGAACTAGGCGTTCGCCTATAGCATGCCGGCCCTTAGGGGCGCCAAACTGCACCCGGCCACCCCCAAAGCCCCTCCGGCTGCTTTCAGCTGCCGCATCTCGGCCTGGCAGTGCATGGCCCGGGGAGCCCGTGGCGCTCGGGGCGGGGGGCTCGGGCATCACATGGAGGAGCGGCTGGAGGGATCGGGTGAGGGAGAATGGAGCACGACATAGCCGGAGAGTCCAGCAGCCGCACCCGAGAGACGCACAGAATCCATGGCCGGGGAGGAGGAGGCACTTTCCTGAGACACGGCTCCCTTTTTCAGTTACTGCTTCATAGCGGCTCCCCGTCGACAGCCGCATTTCTTTCTTCCAGGGGGACTGAAAGGCTTATTCCTCCCCCCCCTGTAGTGACTAACTTGCAACGAGTAAACCTTCCAGGGATCTGGCTAGAAGGGCTTCCCCCCCCCTTCAACCTTTTCCGTGCTGCAGATAACCCCCTACCTTGCAAGGCTGCCCCGTGGAGATTTTACTCGCAAGCAGCCTTGTCCAGCTGCATTAGAAGGCAGCGGCACTGTCTCGGGCCCGCCTGGGGCGGCGCCTCGTGGGGAGTGCTGGAGGAGGAGGAAGCTTTTCAACTTCCTCTGCAGTACGGAAAGGGTTAAAGGCGGGTGGGTGAGCAAAGGGGGGGGAGCCAAAAGTTCTCCCTGGGGCGGCTTGGCTCTTGCCTCGCAGCTGGAGGGACCCGGGAGGAACCTCAGAGTTGCACCGGAGGGGTGGGAAGCATGGCAGCTGGACCTTGGGCAGGTTTACTCGTGAATAAGTGGGGGTGGGGGGAGCTTTTCAGTCCTGGGAGAGAGAGAGGGAGAAGGGTTGGTGCTTTTTTGAGCACCTCCGCATGGGAAAGGCGAATCCAAAATGACCTTCGGAAGCAGGAACAGGTGGGGGCTCTTCGGGAGCAACCAGAATCCCCCCCAACTCAAGGCAAAAGCGACGCCCCAAAGTGCTGCTGCTGCTGCTCACCCCCCCCCGCTGACCTCTCCTTTGAAGTCTTCCTTATCTCCAGGCCCTGCCTGGACATTGACAACCCCACAATTGGTGGGCACGGGGGGTGCCAGAAGGCAGCCTCGCTTAGTATACAAAAAAACCTGGAGCCGGCCCTGCAGGAACCTTTAGTCAACCCTTGGAGGAAATAAAATGGAATAAAATTCCAGTTTCATAATGAGGTAATGTGAGCCCCATGAGAAACTAAGCAAACCGGCCTAGTCTTTGTGACTCCAGGAAATCACTCTAAAATAATAGACTGGTCAGTACTGATGAAATAGGGTTGCCAAGTCCATCTTCCACCCCCAGCGGAGGACTTTGGGGGCATTACTGGAGGGGGCGGGT
>NW_015169822.1:56765-59204 GCF_001447785.1 Gekko japonicus | reverse complement strand
AGGGGGCGGGGCATCCCTGACGTGATGACGTCATGTTGGGGATGTCCGCCCGCCCGCCCGCGTGTCGGATCTCGAGAAACGGCAATTCCCTGCACTTAAAGGAGCCGGCGTTTCCCTTTTAAATGCAGGAGCCGGCATTTCCCCTTTAAGAGCAGCCGTGTTTCCCTTTTAAGAGCACAAAGCTGGCATTTCCTTGCAACCCTGATCTCAAGTGGAGATCGGGCTTGGGAGGAAACATAGACTTGGGAGGAAACACGAGTTCCACACACTTAAAGGGAGAGAGAGGGGTGGGTGTGGGTGTTGGGGGCGGGACTTCCCCCGCCGGCCATCTGGCTGGGGGCGGGTAGAACTCCTCCAAAACGGGGGACCCTTGGCAAACTGGGGGGTTTGGCAACCCTATGATGAAATGTCAACAAACAACCTGAGTATACTAAGCGGATGTCCAAAATAATGCCCTCCCATCAGTCACAGCAATCAAGAAACTCTCCTGATTAAATTTCTGAAAGTAGGAACATCTAGGGTTGCCAAAGTTCAGGTGGGGCCTGGAGATTTCCGAGGATTACAACTGGTCTCCAGATTGCAGAGCTCAATCCCCCACGAGAAAATGGCTGCTTTAGAAAGTGGACTCTGTGGCACTGTACCCCACCAAGGTCCATCCCCCAAGTGTGCCCACCCCCAATCTACAGAAATTTCCCAACCCAGAGCCGACAACCCTAGGACCATCTTCTGACAAAATTAGCATAGCCCCCAAGAGTAATTCATGGAGAGGTATTGTCTGAGACTCCACAACTATCACCAGACCTCCAAAATGGTGAGAGGGAAAAAGGATAACTATCGTGCCTTTTAAGCTAGCAAGATAGGGTCTGCTTTACTTCTAAACCGCCTTCTACCACTTTGACAGCCTGAAACACCCTTCAGGACAGGCAGTGGATGACTTATCCCCTTTCTCATAAACTCCTGTAGCCACAACAGTGCCTGCCAAGTTTGCTGTCCTTGCTCTACAGTAGTTAGAGTATTGGACTAGGATCTGGGAGATCCCAGTTCAAATCCCCACTCTGCATGGAAGCTCACCAGGTGACCACGGGGGACTCCTGGTTCGCTCCTGGAGTGTGAGCGCGCGCCGCAACTACGTCACCCGGAAGTGACGCAACCACGCCGGGCACGCTGGGGGCAGGGCACGACCATCCGAGGGAAAACCATAGAGTTTTCCCTCGAATGACCGTGGCCCCACTTCCAGCGTGCCCGGCGTAGTCGCGTCACTTCCGGGTGACGTGCTCGTTGCGTACTTTGGGGTGGGGTTCCCCCCGGGGCCCAATCCGCCGGTGGCGGGGAACAGGCCTCTGGGGCGGGGGTTTTCCCGCCCCCCGGGGGACTTGGCAAGCCTACTCACAGGGTTGTTGTGAGGATAACATGAAGAAAAGGAGAACAACATAAGCTGCTTGGGGTCCCCATTGGGGAGAACCCTGGCTTTCCTCCCATATCCAGACACACACACCACAGTCACAACCTCCTTGTTTTTCCAGAGTCTACTAGGCTGCCCCAGCTCTTCAGATCCTCTCTCTCCTAGACCCTACAACCTTAAGACCCCCCACATCTATTCCCAGACCATCCCCCAATCCTTGCTTCTTTGGAAATGTTCACAGGTGGATTTCATCAGAACTAGCTATGGGTGGGATTCATCTAGGTATTGTAATGGATCATTTGAATGCATTGTAAATGTACCTCTCACTTCTTGCTTTTGCGATCTCCTTTATACTCAGTAAAATTAATCTCAGTATCGGAATGTCCCCCTTTCTTAAATATCAGCCCAAGATGTGCCTGCATATAGAATATTCAAAAAATCCCAAAACCAGGACTGAGACACACACACACACGTAACAGGTACCA
Organism: Gekko japonicus; assembly: GCF_001447785.1. Lineage (NCBI taxonomy): Eukaryota > Metazoa > Chordata > Lepidosauria > Squamata > Gekkonidae > Gekko > Gekko japonicus. The sequence goes on along the minus strand of NW_015169822.1, from coordinate 57,317 downwards.
ACATGTGTAGCCCTTGTTTCTTGAGTAACAGCACCCTATATCATTACATTTGATGGAGTGGGAATTAGAAAGAACCAGTCTTGTACATCATTTGAGAACCTCTGTCCTGCACTGTACCAAAGGCTCACCTTTAATTTAATTGCTCCAAGTAGTAATTTCATCCATTTGAACGTCAGTTTGATAAAGGCATCAAGCTTTATAAGGAAAAAAAAACCCCTGCTACATATTGTATTTCACATAATCTTCTTTATGCTTTCCATTTGGTAAAAAGCCAAAAATCATATGAGAGAGAGAGAGAGAGAGAGAGAGAGAGAGAGAGAGGGGTTTCCTAGCCAGAGATACTTAGAAAGAAATCTGACTTGCAGTAAATTTAAATGTATACAACATCTGAATGCAATCAGAGGAGTTGGGATCATTTTTTGGGTATGTATGTATGTATGTATGTATATATGTATGTATGCTTCTATAAAGTTCAAGGCAGCTGCATTTAACTGAGAATGGTGACAACTCCATAGGCCAGAGCATACACATGCATTAGATTTACCACAGGAA
>NW_015169822.1:35341-56647 GCF_001447785.1 Gekko japonicus | reverse complement strand
ATTGTAAAGAACATCCACGTTGCATGAACCTATATCCATGATGAAATAATGTTTATAAATGTGAATGTGAAGAACTGCCATCCTATAATAGGTCTCTATATCTCCTGCCACCAATGTCCAGGATCCAGAATGTGTTCCTTCTCATGTGTAGGACTTAGAAGAAGTCGGGACAGACCCAAGAGTCAAGAGCCTGGCCCTCTAAGGCTGCCTCCTCTTGTTTACAATGATTTATTTTATTAGAATTTTTAGTCACCACTCACCCAAAGGGTGTCATGGCAATTGACAACATAGATCCATATAAATAAGTTTAAAAACAACATAACAACAGATAAGAAATACAAAATATTAACATTATTAACTATTAAACATTGAGATTGAACCCTTGAGCATCCAGGCCAGTCCCACTTCTGTGACATCTGAGAAAACGTCCTACCAGATATTGTTAAACGAATGGAACAGTTAAGATAATAATGGGGATTCCTGGAATGGAGTATGCTTCTGAATTTTGAATGATTCCATGCTATTCCCAGATCCTGTTTGTATTCTTCCGGTGCCAAGAAAACAGCCTGTAACTGTGTAAGAGGATTAATGACAATTTGTCATCTGATTGACTATGGCTTTAAACCAAATCAACACCTTTAGATTATTTTCTTTCAAAATGTTCATGAGGTGAGATAAGGGAGGGAGCTGGAACAATTTATTCCTTTTTTTGCAGACTTTCTCAGGACACTTCACTAGGTTTGTGCCAGAACACAAAGCTGTGTTTACACAGAGGGAGTACAGATTGTGACATCCTTTCATACCTGTGAATGTCTAAAGCACATTGGATTGAACACCTTATTCTTTTCTCTCGTTACCTATGATCATTAATATGTTTGTTGTGTCTGCTGAATTTAGTATGGACTATCCAGGGCTTGACCCTGGGTGGACAATGGAAACTGGTCTCCTGGTCTCTCCAATAGGAGCCAAGGGAAACGGGGAGGGAAATTCGAACCTCCCAATGGGATCCAGGGGTGTCCCCTGGATATGTATATAGTTGGCCTCCTGGCCGTTAGTCTTTGTCTTAGTTGTGTGAGAGTCAAGCGTGCACCATGTTATGGGAGCTGAGTGGGCCTAGCCATGCGGTCAACCCACTACACAATAATGTTGAAGAGAAGGGTTCAGAGGGAAAACCTCTTACATCCTCTACTCATAAAACACATAAAGTGGAACTGGGGAGGATCTGGAAACTAAAGATCAGAGTATATTAGCTCGATTCTAACATTTGCTGTCTTTAGTAACATTTAAGGCTGTAAGTCCTAAATATACTTGTCAAGAAACAAGCAGTTTCTTTGGAAGCAGTTCAATGAAATTTAAATTTGGGATGAAATCTGAGATAGGGTTGTTGAGCTTTTAGTAGTTGCATTGATGGGGAAATTCTGGCAGGGTCACTTGCTTCCATCATAGTGCCCCAATGAAGTGGCCCCACCCCCTTTATAGGATGCTGTTAAGTTAAAATGTGTGGACCTGGATGGCCTACGTTTTGCCTGAGCTCACCAGAACTCTAAAGCTAAGCAGGGCTGGCCCTGCTTAGTTCTTGGATGGGAGACCCTTGAGGTCCTCCAGGGTTGCAATGGCAAACCACCATTGTTTGTTTCTTGCCCTGAAAAACCCTATGAGGTCATCATAAGCGGGCTACAGTTTGACAGCACTTTCTACCACCATTAAGTAAAAATAGTCAGGGAACTCTAGCCTAATCTGTAGAGAGAGACAGGGGCTGATTCTGCATTGGCTTTTCCCTCCGAAAACCCATGTTGGAACAGGAATTCCCCTCTGCACTGCATGCTGCTTTCACTTCCTTGATCATCGGATTTTATGGTAGCCTCCACACTCCATGCTGCTTTCGCTTTCTTTGATAATCAGATTTTATGGTACCTTCTGCATAGATTTATGGCCTTTTTATGGCCGTTCAGGGGTGACTTTGCAGTCAGTATGGGAGGTGTTTGAATGTGGTTTTGAGCTACACTTTTTCTTCCCAGTTGAGAAAATGTGGAGCGAATGCTAGATGCAGAATTGCCCAGGGAACTGTTTGCGTGGAAGTTCATTTATGTGAATCCAGCCCCCCCCCCAACACACACACTGCAGACTGAATCGGTACCTTCCAGAAACAGGTTTACTCCATCAGTATCACTATGGAGCATATTGCCATTTAATGATATGCACAAAAGACACTTCATGCTGAGATCTTTATTTTGAATTGACCCACTGAATCACATTTTTACAATGATCAGAGGAGGAAATTCTGCTAGAAATATTGTTCTTGACACACATTCTTAGTACAGTTTTGGGCCAGCCTGCAGGGCAAGGACAATCTTCTTATGTAGCTACAGGCAGTATAGGACACACTGCATGGCTAAATCCTTCATGGTCATAAATTCTTGGGGAAGGTTTCCTTAAAAAAAAGTAGTAGTAGAGAAACAGCAGCAAGCCTGGGAGATTCAGAGCTCCTTGCTCCAAACAGGTTTCATTCTTCTGTTCCTTCTATGATGTGCTTAAAAGAAAATGGTATGAATTTATAGCCTGCCCCGGAGTAGAACTTGTTTTGGAACTCTACCCTAAAGGGGGGAAAACAAATGCATTAAATAAGCAGAGTTATGAGTGGCAGAGCTATGATACAACATACATGGAAGTGAGCAGGGACTACAGAGGTGTCCTCTTTCCCATATACTGTAATGAGCATCAGAACCAATGTCAGGAAACTTATTTATTTATTTATTGGATTTATATCCCGCCCTCCTTGCGAACGGACTCAGGGCGGCTCACAGTTAACGGCACCATGTGCCATGATAAAACAATTAAAAACTTAGAAGTGCCCTAGCCCTTTAGCCCTGCCTTTTGGGTCAACTTTAGCCGTGACCTTGGATCACAATTGTACCAGAGGTTGGAAGGGAGATGTAATAGCTGGGTGGCAGATGGTCCCAGGTTCAATCCTTGGCATCTCCAGTTAAAATGACTTGGTAGTGGGTGATGTAAAAGACCTCTACCTGAGACCTCTACCTGAGACCCTGTACAGACACTGCCAGTCAGAATAAATACTGACTTTGATGGACCAATGGTCTGATTCACTATAAGACAGTTTCATGTATGTGCTCATGTATATAGTGCAGTCCTAAACACTCACACCCTTCTAATTCCATTGAACTCACCAGGCTTAGGAAAGTGTACTTCTGCTTAGGACTGGACCTGTTTGTTAATACTATGGCAGGTACAAGTGAGAAAGACTGAAAAATCCATCTGGACCTTTACTTTGCCCCACCAGCCTATCTGTGCCATAGTACTGCCTATCTTATTTATTTTCCTGGCTGAACAAGGCAATGGGTCAACGGCTTTGTAAATAAGTCAGTAGCCATAGCACTTATTTGATGGGTCCCTTGGGGCATATGGTTGAAGCAGTAATGGCAATCCGTCAAAACTAAGTGGAAATGTCACCCTCTACAGGAAGTACAAGTGTACAGCCCTTCTTTTGATGGGATATGTTATGTGGAGAGAGAGCATACATGTATTAAAAACTAAGAAAGCAGAAGGAGATCCTAAGGAATGTCCATACTAAATTCAGTGAAGAAACAGAAAGGTGGAGAAATGCGATGGACAACAAACACTGCATTTTTAGCACTGGGAAGATGCAAACAATCTACAGAATGTGAAGTATTATTATTGCCACCACCTGTGCATGTTATTACCTACCAGTGAAGTCGCAGAGCATGCAAGAAGGCAGAGAGGCCCTCCATGATGAGCAGTATAGCTACAGTCAGGACAGCAAAGACAGCAAAGATGATGAAGATGACGATGAGTCCTCCCAAGCCTTTAAAGGAAGGTCCAATTTTGAACACCATAGTCCAAAGGACCTCTGAGAGCTCTAAAAAAGCAAAGGAAGGGAGAAGAAAGAACATGGCAATACAATCCCAAGCAACAATATTTAAATCCATTTAGACATGAGATCCTTCCACAACAAATGGCTTTAAAACCACACAGATCTTCACTGGGGGTTTGTCTGGGAATACCTCTTCCCACAGAGGTGAAGTAGGAGGCTAACCATAGACATGGTCTTTTCTATGCAACTCCCTTCCTCCTCCTTATCCATTCATCTGGTGTTTCCGTGATGAATTTTAGGCAACGGGTTAAAAACTTGTGTCATTTTACCAAACCTTCAATGGTCTTAAGTAATTAACTCTCAGGCTGAAGATTGTGTGTTCTTTCTTGGTTTTCTATTTCATTGTTTTTAAAAAAGCCATCTCAAAAACTACATTTAGTAGGGAAGATATAAATGTTTCAATTAAATAAAAGCCCCCCCATGTTGGTTAGTACCCTTCAGTGTGTCACAGGGGTACTCATGACTGGGTGTGACTGACAAGACTAGGTCTTCCCCCTCCCCTTTATCTGCCAACCCCAGTCTACCCTATTTGTATAAGGGAGAAGCCAGAAGCAGCCAGTCAGGATTCTTGAAACCCTTAGAAGGAGATAAGAGAGGGAGTTGGAGGAACAATAAGGGCTGGTGTAACTGCCACTCCCTCAGATAGGGTTTAGAAGTCCTATCTCACAGCAGAAGCAGACTGGTTTAGCATTATACCAAGGGGGACACACTCTTCTGATTAAACTCTAAAACTTATACTTCCTAGGCAGTGGGAAGCTAAGGGGAAGTCTGAGCTATGTGTGGTATAAGATTTAGCAATCTTTAAATAATGTCTGAAAAATCTGTACAGCAGTTGTTTATTCTTTCTATTCTCATGTGGTAAACAGGTGGTTTCTGACTATCTCTCTTGGAATCATTGTATTCTGAAGCTTTCTCTAAACTGTGTCTTTCACACAGTTACAAATGTATATTGTTTATTCTTGAACACACTTTCTCCTTTCAAGAAGAGAAAGTTCTTGTTTTGTTTACATCTGGTCCCCTTCTTGGTTTTCATGAGTGGACAAGGTTATTCAGTCTTAAAGATCAAGGCAGGGGTGAGGTGAAGTGTACCTCTGCATCACACCTGAAGGTGGGAGTGTGCCACTAAGCAGTATTATAATTTTCCTCAAGGGTGGCTAGCCTCCAGAGAATTTCTGAGCACTTTTAGGCCAGTCCCTAAGTAATTCTCTGTCCATTCAGTTTTCTAAATTTGCCCGGTGACAGGGGAATATGGCATAGGAGTTAGTTATCTAATACTGATAAAACAAATGCACTACTGTAAAGAGGACATTTTTTTTATTTTGCGTGATATTCCCACCAAAACAGAAAAGCTCCTCAATGGTTTCTCAGATACCCTGCAAAAACGTGAACACAAAAGAGACTTAGAAATGTTACGGCAATGTCAACTTTAACACAGATTGAAACAGAAAACAGACTGGCTTTTAGTGGTTCAGATCAAATTTGGCACAGACTACTAACTTTCGTAATGATTAGTAACATTCTCACAGTGTACTAAGCAACATATACCGTTGGAAAATATGGCAAAGAGTTCCTTGGCTAGTTCACTGATGCCAGCATTTAAGGGGGGGGGGGGACTGTCTTCCAGAATCCCAGGCCTGTAAATCAGTGTCAGTTCCAGCTTCCCGGAAGACTCTTGAATTGCTCCATTATTACTGAATTTAATATAAAGTGGCCCAATAGCAGGAGCACTGGCAGAATCTTAGATTCAGATCCCTACTGAGCAACAAAGAGCACTGGATAATTTCAAACAAGTCCCTGAACCCATCTTACCTAACAAGGTAGTTCTGAGGTTTCAGCACTATTCTGAACTCTATAGGGTGGGATGAAATAAATTGAAATAAATGAGTAAAAGACTGAAGGAGGCCCCACTAGGGTTGCCAAGTAGGGTTGCTAACTCCAGGTAGGAAAATACAGGGTGCTTTGGGTGTAGAGACTGGGGATGGTTTGGGGAGAGTAAGGACCTCACCGGAGGTACAGTGTCACAGAGTCCACCCTCCAAAGCAGCCATTTTCTCTAGGAGAACTAATCTCTGTGGTCTGGAGGTCAGTTGTAATTCCAATTCCAGGAGAACTCCAGGCCCTAGCTGGAGGTTGGTAGCCCTATTGCCAACTGACCAGGGAAAAACCCACCACATTGCAATTGTTTCCCTTCTTTGTTGGAGCTTCAGTGCCATTACACTTTCCAGCTCCTTCTTTCACCATTTTAACAGTGATGCCAGCCCATAGTGGAAGTAATGGTATCACAACACTGTGTTGCTAATCTGATATGGCTAAGCAATGACATCATTTGAGGGCAAACAAAGATGACTGAGAGAGATGGCAGTCAGTCATGGGCTGAGCTGATGAGCAATTCATATTGTACTCCTTACACCTGGACAAACACATTTGTCTCCTTTCAATACAAGTGAGGAAAAAATCAACCAAAAGGAACAGCATGTTTTGACACGGCCAAAAAATTCACAAAAAGCAAACTTCCCTTCCATCTCTATTCTAGCATAACTTTATCTGGATCTTGTCCAGATTGGTTAGGTTTCTAACAACTGGCTATTGATTCAACAGGTATTTCTATGGAAAAGCCAGACAATTTCTATGGAAAAGCCAGATATCAATCTTTTTTTTTTTTTCCTGTTACAGCCAGGGCAACACAGCTGTTGCTCACACCACAACCACACTGAACACTCACGTGCATGTGCCAAGCTGAGTGCCCACAGCCGAAGGTAGGAGGCTGTGTTGGAAATACAACCGAGACAGTATTCAATGGTGTGGATAGCCTGGTGGACAAAGATGTCTCCAAAGTTGAACTGAAATAGATTAAGAGAAAAAACTGTGAGCAAAAAGATCCTGGATTCAGATATCACAACAGCCATAAACACAATTGTGAAGACCTTGGGTTCTGATATCAGAGAGTCATCATGGGATGTTTATTTAAAGAGTTGATGGATGGAAATTGATAAGAATTGTAATTACTACACGCTCAGATAAAGCAATCCTTGTGAAACAGATATTTTTATTGCGCAAAATTTGTTGCGTATGAGCGATAAAAGAAGAGAGTTTTCCACAGAGGTAAACAATTTCGTATATATAACTTTATTGACTCTTCATTATAAGATGTTGGAGTCCAGTGCCTCAATCCCAAATATGCAGTATATTTTCATTGTAAGGTTATATTGGTGCAGCAGGGAATGATTTCCCTCTCTCTTTTAGTTGTCCATGTATATTTTATTTATATGTCATTATACTGTAAACTTTATTTCCTCACCATTGTGTTTTTGTTGTTTTCTGACATATTAAAGCATGGACTCTTCGTTATTTTTGTCACGGATGTTTTGTTTGGACTTCCATTTACATGGAGGTTGGCAAGCAAAGAACTGATAAGACTCTTTGGGAAAACATAACATATAATTTTACCTGGAGTCCGTCCCTATAGGTAATTAGGAAATAATCATACCTAGTGGCCTTACCAGAGCAGTTCTAAGAATTTCTGAGATCAAAGCTAAGTTCTGAGTTCAATGCTAAGCACTTTAAGCACTTAGAAAGTACTTTGCTAATACTATTTAGCAAGTAGGGGACCTGCAAGGACTCACTCCCCCACATGATCTCTACCCTCTTTCCACTTTCCCTCCCTTATAGTCAGGGGTCGTTTTGTAGAAAAAGAGCTAGGGGAAATCATTAGCATAACTCATTAGCATATGCCACATCCCCTGACATCACCGGAAGTGTGTCATAAGGCCACACCCCCTGACATCACCGGAAGTGTGTCATAAGGCCACACACCCCGCCCCCAACGGTCCTGGCCGCCGCCAGCCTTGCAGCTCCACTGCCGAGCCCCATGAGGGGCCCGGCGGTGGACCTGCATGGCTGGCGGGGGTGCAAGGAAGCCACGCGAAGGCCCTCCCTGGCCCCAGGCAGGCAGGGGTGGGGAGAGGCAGGGAGGAAGCAACTTACCCTCCCTCTTCTCCTGCCTCCTCCTGGCTGAATGAGGGCCGGAAGCGGGGTGGCCGGAAGCGGGGGGCGGGGCTTCATCATGTGCCCCGCCCCCGTACCTCACCCGGGGGAACTGCGATCCCCCGCGATTCCCCCCGAAATGACCTCTGCTTATAGTCACTGCAGCATCTCCCTTTTCTTTCCTTCCCTCCTTTCCTCCCTCTGCAGCCCCCCATGTTCTCCTTTGACTCCATATTTCTTTCCCCCCTCCACTTTGGATATGCTTCGCTCCTGTCTCTTTGGCCTACTGCTATTGTTTTTAGTTGCTCAGGTAATCCAAAATGGCTGCTGAGATCTTGTAAGGTACTCTCAAGAGACTTCAGCATTTTACAGGAAAGTATGGGCTACACTAAACAGGCAGTCACATGAGGAATAGACTAAAAGGTTATTGCATAAAGAATCCTGTTATTTTAATACTTCACCCTAGGCTGAAATGAGATGTTACAGCAGATACAGGGCCGGCTACAACTATGTCTTTTTCTCCTGTTTCACCAGTAAGATCTATGAACACCTGGTACATGATGTGAAGTCATCCTTGCTGTACTCTGCTTGGAAGGCTTTCAGAAGCAGGGGAATTTAGAGTATGATGCCATCACATTGACTTGGTAGTGGTGGAAAGTGCTGTAAAACCACAATTGACTTATGGCGACCCTATACTGTTTTCAAGGCAAGAGACGAACGGAGGTGGTTTGCCATTGCCTGACTTTGTAGCAACTCTGGACTTCTTTGGTGGTCTCCCATACAAGTACTAACCAGGGCTGACTCTGCTTAGCTTCTGAGATCTGACAAGACTGCTGGCTTTGGCAGCAGCAACACAACTGATGTAGCATACTTTGATAACATAAGAGAAGAAGAGCCCAGCGGGCTCAGAGCAATGCCCAACATCCTGTCTCCCACCGTAGCCAACCAGATATCCTTGGAAGGCCAACAAAGTCAAAACTTCCCACTGTTGCTGCCCCTCAGCAACTATTATTCAGAAGTAGTATGCCTGTGACCATGGAGGTTCCATTTAGCCATTGTCACTAATGCCACTGATGGACCTACCCCCTCCATAAATCTATCTCCTTTTAAAGCCATCTAAGCTAGAAGCTCTCTCTCTATCCTGCAGTAGTGGTAATCGTGCACTACATGAAGAATTACTTTCCCTTGACTGTATTGAACTGACTGCCCATCAAGTTCATTGGATGGCCCCAAGTTCAGTATGAAGATGCTTAAAGAGTTGTGAATGAATTTAAGTAAATCCGTCAGATTTGGGGTCTTGTCCATGGCAGCTTCAGAAGCAATGTTTACTGAAGTCATTGGAGATGGAAAATTGACGGTGCTTGGTTTTCTTTTTATCTCTTTCCTGATCCAGTTGGGAGGTTTTGTATTCAGTCCATTTGCCTGTCTCCCTACAAGATTGTAGCAGCCTGGACATAACAAATGGCCCCTTTTGTGTTACTATTTTTCATAACTTTCAAACATTATAATGAAAAGTTGGTCAAGATGCAATTGAAAAAAAGTGCTGAAACATTCTCAATCTAGTGACTAGCTACAGTAAATGTAAGCAGTATGGGATGTCTATATTCTTGACTACATGCTTTTTAAAAAGTGAACAACTTGCCAATGCTCCTCAATATGCGGATGACACCCAGCTCTATCTGATGTTGGGCGGCCAGTCAGACTCCGACCCAGAAGATCTGAACCGGGCTTTACAGGCCATGGCTGGGTGGCTCAGGCTGAGCCGGTTGAAACTAAACCCAGTGAAGACGGAGGTCCTGTGCTTGAGTCGGGTTGGTTTGGGGTTGGGGATCCCTCTCCCAACCTTCGATGGGGCACCTTTGGTGCCAGCGTTGGAGGTTAGGAGTTTGGAAGTCCTCCTGGATCCCTCCTTAACTATGGAGGTCTAGGTGGCAGCCACTGCCAAGTCAGCCTTTTACCATCTTAGGCTGGCTTGGCAGTTGGTTCCCTTCCTCAACCGCGATGACCTGGCTACAGTGATCCATGCGACTGTCACCTCGAGGCTAGACTACTGTAACACTCTCTACATGGGGCTGCCTTTGTTGCAGATCCAGAAGCTGAAGCTGGTGCAGAATGCGGCGGCCAGGGTGTTGATGGGTCTCCCCAAGTGGGAGCACATCAGGCCTGGGCTGAAAGAACTGTACTGACTGCCAATAGCATACTGGATCCATTTCAAAGTGCTGGTGCTTACCTTTAAAGCCCTATATGGCCAGGGTCTGACATACCTGAGGGACCACCTTTCCCCACATAGACCCCTAAGAGCACTTCGGTCTGGGACACAACATCGCCTGGTGATTCCAGGCCCCAGGGAGGCAAGGCTTGTTGTGACGAGGGCCAGGTCCTTCTCAGTGATGGAATTCCTACCTGGTGGAATGAGCTCCCAAAGGAGATCAGGGCCCTGTGGGACCTAGTACAGTTCCGCAGGGCCTGCAAGACAGAGCTCTTCTACCAGGCTTTTATGTAGGAGCCGCCACTACTACTACTACCACCACCACCACTACCAACAGTGTTGGCAACAAATGGAGTAAAGAAGATCTGGCCACAATACAGCACTGGGCTGGACTGGACAATTTAACATCTACTGGACCCTACCTACCTCCATGAAAAACCACCTACCTCTAATGAATGACCATCTTGTTTAAATTTGAGCACTTTATTTGTAATAGTCGTTGGTTTTATTGTTTTTACCCTGTTTTAATGTATGGGCATATTTTGCCCTCTTCTAAGCCGCCCTGAGCCCATTTGCAGGGAGGGTGGGGTATAAATACAAAAATAAATAAATAAATAAAAATTTAACAGCCACAGTGTACAATGGTAATCAACTGGACAGTTTACTATTTGCATACTATTTAATCATCTATGTACCTAGACTGATCTGATTTATATTTCGATGTGCATCTCAGAAGCTAAGCAGGGTAAGTAACTGGAGGGGAGACCACCAAGGAAGGCTCTGCAGAGGAAGGCAATGGCCAACCACCTCTACGTCTCACTTACCTCGAAAGCCTCTTGCTGGGATCACCCTGAGTCAGTTTCAACTTGATGGCACTTACATACGCATACTATTATTTTTACCTGGTTAAATATATGATATGTTGGCTTTTATTATTTCATTCTAGTAGTTTGAGATTTTGGCTTGGATCCCACAGTAGAGTTTTGGTAATGGAAGGAACTCCGACTCCCCCATGCCACTGAGGACTTCTGATTTGCCCTCTCTTGCTGTTCCTGGGCATCCTCTGTCCCCAGGGGAAGCTTTGGGGTGGGAGGCATTTCAGGCACAGTGGGCAGGAGGGAGTCCTGTACTGCTGGCAGAACCACCTCCCATTTGTGGAGATTTACTACAGGATCCAAGCCATTGTTTTGATATATCTTTGCATGCATCTATGTAAGTAAAGACACCAAGAGCTCAGTCATTGTTAACACTGTTAATATACTTCCACATCACACAGAAATCTGAAATTTGGTTCACGCCAAACACAAGACACCACGATTTGTGTCCTGTGAGTCTGCAAACTGAACATATAAAAGCCACAATGTGATCTGTACCACCCAATTATTTTGTAAATGTTATGTATACCACTATAAATAAGTTGTTGCCTGTATTACGTATGTAATGAAATATACTTAAAATGTAGTATGGTAGACTTAAAAAATCAAGCACATAATGACGGCCAGTACTCTATCAAACAGCAAACCAGACTGTAAAGGTATGTAGCAGCCAGGAATATATCATAATGCAACAGAATGGAGGGGGTTGCAAATTCAGCCTCTATCCTTGAGTCAGGAGAGGGGGTCAAGTGTCAGCCAGGAATGTATCATCCATGTTTGTAAAGTACAGGCTTTATATTAGTAAATATATGCACACAGGTGCAAATGTGAATGGGGAGAGGTCAAGTTTTCCACTGCCCTTCTTTAAGTCCACTTATTGAACAATTTTACCTCTTCATCATGGTCATCGTGTCCCCCATGGCCACCATCACTGTGGTCTTCTTTGCTTGCTTTCTCAGAGAGGTTAGACTTAATGATCTCTACCTCAATGTCTCCAGTGGGACTCTCTGACATTTCAGGAGATACCAGCTTACAAGAAAGAGAATGGCGGATGTTACCAGCATGTTAGAGAAAGCCCCATGGACTTCCGGCTTCCTCCAGAATGTAATAGACATAAGTTTCTAATGTTCAGGCAATGCTGGTGACATAATACTGAATTTCAGTAGTAGTTAAAAATGAGTCTACAGAGATTACACATTGCCACTGCCAACATTAGTAACAAAATTAATACAATACATATAATATACATTATATCAAATCTATCAAATTCTCCATCATCTGTCTTTCAAGGAATTTCTAAGACAATTCCACCTCCTGATAAACTAGAAAAGGCACTGATTCTTTGCATCATTCGCCCATTTGACCCAATACTAACTCAGAATCAAACTACATTACTTGAACTCACAATCTTTACTTTTGCTCTGAAAAGCAGCTGCAGAGAGGGACTTGATATGAAGAATGGGGGAGCGTTAACTCTTGCCCTCCACATGTCATTTCCCATGAGCTGGTTTGTGTCTGTCTTTTTCCCATCTGAGGCTGGTTTGTGTCTGTCTTTTTCCCATCTGACCACCATAACTTACTCTAATTCTGGGGTCCACTTGCAAAAATCTCTATGCTATTTTACCCCTTCACTATAAAATCCAAGAATCTCAGAATCCATCAAACAAAGGACAAGTATAGACAGATTTTGTGGCATTATTGAACAATAAATATGTTCATGACTATTTAGAAATCTAGCAGACACAAACCCAAATTTGCCATTGTCCACTTTCACAGCTCTCTCTCATCTACCTCCTCCCACTCACAGTTAGGTCCCAACCAACAGTTTGAGAAACACTGATTTAGATAAAGAACTCACTTCCCTCACGTACTGATTTCAGGGGCCAGTTCCACTGAACTAAGTGGTAAAGATTTTCTACTTGAGGTTTCAGGGGAGGAGTGTTCATGATTGAATATTCCCCCATTTTAAAAAAATACATAAGAATCTGATGTGTCAAGAAGAAAGGCCTACTCCCTGAGACACTATTTTTCCACATGTAGTGGGGTGGATTTTTGTTGTTCTGGACAAACTTTCAATTGTTTAATGGCCCATCAGTAAATTACATAAACATGAAAGGAAAAATATCTTTAAAAACACACTGACCGATTCTGCAAAAGCAGTTGTTCCGCCCTCAGTCTCCCGTTTCCCCCAGTTGTACTGCTCAATTTCCCACTATTTGCTGCGCGGCTGCATTTTGACCCACATCTCCCCCTCTATTTCCCTCTCATCTTCTTGATCCCAAAAAATAAGGATCAAGAAGACATGGGGAAAATTGGGGGGAGATGCAGGTCAAAATGAGGCTGCGCAGCAAATAGTAGGAAATTGAGCAGTACAACCGGGGGAAATAGGAGACCGAGGGCGGAACAACTGCTTTTGTGGAATCAGTCACTGATTTGAAAGCCTTATTGTTCCTCTGATACTGGATTTCTTTCCCAATATGTTTCATAGGAAGGTTTGCCAGCTTTGGGATGGGAAATACCTGGAGATTATGGAGATGGAGCCTGAGGAGAGTGGGGTTTGGGGAGGGAAAGGATCTCAGCAGGGTATCATGACATAGAGTGCACCCTCTAAAGCAGCCATTTTCCCCAGAGGAACTGATCTTGGTCATCTGGAGATCAACTGTAATAACAGGAGATCTCCAGGTACCACCTGGAGGTTGGAAACCCTATTCATAGGCAATATCTCATTTGAATGTATAAATAAGTGTATGGGTGTTGCCCTACTGAACCTGTAATTGCTGTCAGACCTGCCTAATTCAGGCTGGAACATCAAAGGTATATTCAGGAAGCTCAGGTATATTCAGGGCCAAACAAACATGATACAGGAAGTCCATAATCAGGAGATGCTTTGTTTTATTTTTAGTATTAAAACAGCTACAAGAAGAGAAGAAGGATTGGATGTATACCCCGCCCTTCATTACTCGAAGGAGTCTTAGAGTGGCTTACAATCTCCTTTCCCTTCCCCTACCCACAACGGACATGCTATGAGGTAGGTGGGGCTGAGAGAGCTCTTTCGAGAACTGTCCTTGAGAAAACGGCTCTGAAAGAAGTTATGACTGACCCAAGGTCACCCAGCTGGCTGCATGTGGAGGACTGGGGAATCAAACCCGATTCTCCCAGATTAGAGTCCATGCTCCTAACCACTACACGAGGCTGGCTCAGACCACAGTAGTGCAAGAGAGAGGGTTTAACTCTTCCCTCCACCTGTGCTGTTTTCCTGATCTAAATGCCCCCAAGGACAATCAGCAGCTGGGGTGGGAGTAGGAACAGCACAGGTGAAATGGCTAAAACCTCTTCCCCATTACCTCTCTCCCAGTCTGATTGGGGTTCCCAAGCTGCTTTGAATTTTTATAAATTAGAAGACGCTGATCAGAGATATCTCTTATCTAATCAAATTGTCATAAACTGACCTATAACTAAAAAGACGTTTTAAAAATCAGATACACAGCCAGATCAGGATCTGAATAAGCTTGCTGGAGAATTGTCTAATTCCTGAAAATCCAGGTCAAAAATATTTGAACATCTTTCTCAAAAGGGACCTGCCTTTCACTTACAGGCCAGGTGTTACACTTGCAGAAAAGGCCATTAAATGCAATCAGATTAGTTTGCCTTTAAAACCAAGAACCATCTGTGTTCTCTCTAAAATATTCTGGATGCTGGTTCTGAGCTAGAAAGGTGTTAAGTAGAGTATGGTTTTCATTTTCTGCTTCAAACAGATGTTACTTTCAATAAATAAGAAACTGTTTTTTATTTCTCAAGTTTCAGAAGTTACTTTGGGCATATTTACACTATATTTTAATCAGTTTTTTTTTTTAACCAGACATGTTGGAGTCTCACAGGAATCGCCAAGAAATGCTAACCACAGAGTGCTGAACAGACCAATTTCCCCATCCTCTCTATTTTCCTTTAACTGATGCTCAAACGTCCTCAGAATTCTGTTCCTCCTCCAGTGTTGTTTAGTCTTCACTGGGCTGTTATTTGTGTGTGTTTGTGTGTCTGCATCATCATTATCATCATCTTCTTCTTCAATTTTTGCAGGTAATATTGCAGAAACTGTTACTTTGTTTATGGATGGCCTTGTTTCACTGTTTTATTGATTGGCACTGGCCATCCATCTTATGATTAGACACAATTAATTGTCATGGCTCCTGGGTATCATGATTTGGGAACGGGTAATTAGAATTCACTTTTAGCAATAACTATCTACTTCAAATTACCATTTTCATAGGTCTCTGGGAACAGAGAAGAACCATTAAACCAGTTTACTGTATTAATTAACTTTCAATATTGGGACTCAATGTGGTGTACATATGCCCACTTCCAGGAATTTGGATCACAATCAGCTGTTGTTGCATGCCACATCACCAAGTAGACCTCACAATTCAGTTTCCAAGCTACTTGAGACTTCACCAGGGAAATCAGAGTTGGCTTAAAATCATTGGTTATCCATTGAAGGTAAGAAGTGGAGACAACACAATCATATTTGTGTCTAATCTTTGACTCAGATAACTTGACTCACTAACACTGACTTTCACACATGCAATGCATACAAAAGCCCAATGCCGCCAGAGACAGTCATTCTTACCATACGCTGAGCTTTCTGGTGATTAGCACGAAGGATGAAGGGCTTAATCAAAAGCATCCACGGAATAGAAATCAGGGCAACAATGACCAGGAAGGTTTGCACTTCTTGCTAGAAACAACACATTTCCAAAAATATGAAGAATTTCAAGTTAGTTATCTTTTTTTTAATGACCTGAATCAATAACACTGGAAAACAGCAGCAGCACCTCACCCAACAGATCTACTGAACATCTGGATTCAGAATCTCAACAAATCAAGGTAACATTACTACAACTCTGCATGTGTGTTGTAAGATTACCATCCATCAGTATGCCTCTTTTCATATATACCTGCAGCCATGTGAGATCTGCTTCTCTACAGAACTACCCCAAAGTCCATTAGCCATCTATGAACACTGCAACCACACTGGTGCAGTGATTGCATGGACCTTTTCTACCCAATCACCATCCCCTAGGAGGGAAAGCAACAATCAGGTGATGAGACCCATCTAACTCGTCCAGCCTGTGTGGCACTCATACACATTCTGGGACAGCACCATAGGGAAACTGATCACTCACAGATGTGTGTTTGTGAGAGACGCTGCTGTCACTGTGTTGGGGGTTCTCCACATTGCTTTCATTGCCACTGTGAATGCCATTAGTGACAAAATTTCCACACATGAAGTCTTCTGTGCATTTTCCTCTGTCATCTCCTCATGGCTGACATGTCCTCTGCATTTTTTCTCCACTGAGCCACCAAAGAGTTACTGTAGGGCTCTAAAAAACCACAGTAATTGCTAGTGCTATAGCATTATACTGCTGTAGCACTATAGTGCATTATAGTTCTATAGCAGTTACTGATTTTTTTAAAGCTCTCAAAAGGCCTTCTGATGGCAAACTAGGAGAATAATGCAGGGAAAATATTGTCTCTGGGGGGCTGATGGCAAAAAAATGTTGCTGACATGGGTAGGGCCCTGGCAAGCAATAAAATGCTCACCATCCCTTCACACCAGCACCTGGAAAGGATTACAAAAATGACATACAGAATCTCCAAACAACAAAAAAAAGCTTTCATTTTGAAACAAATGGAGAAAAGCCTCCATGTGGAAGCAGGGAGAGAGAAGAATACAAGAACTGACAAGACGCTATCAGGGTGAGAAAATTCCCACCCCACCCCTTCAGAGAAGTGTGATCATTTATATGTCTTCAAAGACTGCTTAATTCCTTGTTTGGGTGGAGGGGGATACCGAATGGTTTATGATTAATTATGAACACTTCCAGGTACAAGACAAAAGGATATATAAGCTGGAGGTTGCACAGAGACTGCAAAAAAGTAGACTTAACTGGGCAATCTAGTCAGTGATGAAGACAGTGCACAACATTCCATCACAACATGCTTATGGAAAAAGTTTCTCCTTTCTAGTACTCTTAAAGTTTTCCCCCCATGTAGTAACCCTTCCATATCCTAGTCTAACTGCTTTAAATAAGGTGAGTTTTCCTCAGGCACTGACTATCTGCTATGTCCTCAAAGCTTGTAGAAGTTATTATGAACACATTCCGTAGTCGCTGGTATCAGACTCTCAGAAATAACAGCCTAATTGTCTAAAGCCCAGACCTGTAGCGGGTACTGCATGGCTAACTGCCAAAGATCCCCATCGTCCCCTCCCCCACCACTTGGGCCAGCCTCTTTGCCAGAGATTCCAAGAAACAAAATTGATATTATAAGGCAAATGGAGGAATGTGGATCTGGATTTATATCCCTTTGTAATAAATTCACATTATATTTAATGTTGAAGGCTTATGTGACCTCCAGGCTCTTTTTGTAGCAGGTACTCATTTGCATATTAAGCGACACACCCCTAATATAGCCAATCCTCCAAGAGCTTACAGTAGCTCCTGTAAGAAGAGCTCTGTAAGCTCTTGGAGGATTGGCTACATGACCTAATATGCAAAGGAGTTCCCTGTTATTTGTCTGACCATAGTCAGAAGTTTCTAATTTTGCTGCCTGAAAGACTTACTGGATGTTGAACGCTTCTGTCAAGCAGATCAAGTTTACCATCTAGTTTGCTCAAAATTTGTTTTAGATTGGAGATTCGGTCTGCTTAATTATCCTGTGGCTTCTGGGAACACTATTATTCAGGCTAGAGACGGTGAAGTTACTGAGAGATTTCCTGAGAGACCCTTCAACTTAAGATGTTGCTACTACTGACATGGTTAATTACGTCTGTTAGGAAAGATATTTCTCAGCTTTCTAACAGTATTTTGAATTAAAGATTATTTGCTTGGCATGGGAGATGCGTACGTTTCTTGCTCAGGGGTATTCTAATAAATAATTTGTGTTTGCTAATCACTGTTATCTGAGCTGATTGGAATTGCAAGCTCCTGTATGACTTTTTTTGTGCGTAATCTGGAGCAGAAAGTGATGTCATGTAAGTGTCTTTCAGGGCTCTTTTTGTAGAAAAAGCCCAGCAGGAACTCATTAGCATAATAGGCCACACCCAACATTAAAACTCATTAGCATATTAGGCCACACCCCCATGTTGCCAGAAGTGTGGTCACCCAGCCACACCCACCTTTTGCTTGTTATTCTGTTTACCTTGTTTGTTGTCAAAACCCAGGGCTTTTTTTGTAGCAGGGACTCCTTTGCATGTTAGGGCCACACACCCCTAATGTAGCCAATCCTAATGAGTTTCTGCTGTTGGGTGTGGCCTATTATGCTAGTGAGTTCCTGCTGGCCGTGGCCAACTTAGGAGCCAGCCGGAACTCCGTTCCTGTGCGTTCCTGCCCAAAAATAGCCCTGGTCTTACTTATAAATGTGTACAAAGTAGCTGGATTGGGCTGTTCTCATTAACTCTCAGAGACAACACTATTAAGTCTCTCTATGCCTGCCTACATACGTCTTTCATAAGGGAGGAACCGTGCACCTCTGCTGATATAAAAATATTCTACTTTTCCAGCAGTTGCTCGGTTAACTTCCTTCTCCCTACCTTCTAGTCTCAGGAGCCATCAAAACAGACAGATAGACAGACAGGCAAGAGATCTACTAATCTAAATCTAAAGCTCTGTGCACTTTTGGGGAAGGTGGGCCATGAAGTCTTCGAGTCAGATCACCCACATAGCTTGAACTACTCCTGAATATTCCCCTCCATTTCTGCCACTATTAGGAATAGATTAGGTTCATTCATAACAGTCGTAAGAAAAAGCTCTGCTGGATCAGACCGGTGGAGTCCTTCTAGGCCAGCATCCCATTTCACACAGTGGCCAACCAGTTGCCTTGGGGAGCTAAGAAAAGGTACAGGGCCACGAAAACAGAGCTCTTTTGCCAGGCATTTAGGTAAGGAGCTGCATTTCATCATTTATGCTCTGTGCCAAATATTATTTCCAGCCTGAGCCCTCCGATAGTGGAACTTACCACTGAATGTATGTTTCATATGCACTTTACCACAGCTGTACCGCCATCTCTATGTAAATTGTTTTTAATAACTATGTTGTGTGTTTTATACTGATATTTATATTGTTGTTTTATTTATTGCTATCTTATGTAAACCGCCCTGAACCTGCCTCGGCAGGGAGGGCGGGGTAAAAATCAAAACAATCAATCAATCAATAAATACATACATAAATAAAGCCAGCCCAAGGCCTTGCTTTGATGTTGTCGCCTAACTCTGGCATTAGGAGCTTTGCTGAATGCTGGGCTCCTTTTATGGCTAGTCAACAGGTGGGTCAGTCAAAGTGAGGCAGAAATAAATGTAAGTGTCCAGATTCAGGCAGGTAACCAAGACAGCCCAAGTGGCCAAACCCACAGAGGTTAATAAGGGCAGGACCAATGATAGGCACACAAGGGTTGTGGACAAGTTGCTTCCATGCCAGCTCATCCTTTTCTGGCTGCTTTTATCATGACAACCCTGCTGAGTCATTCATGGACAGGTGCAACTCATCAACCTGCTGAGTCATCCAGGGACAGGTGCAGCTCATCCATGGCTGGGCAGCCTATGGGGCTGTCTGCCTGATTCTGTGGTGACTCAAGCTCACAGGCGAAGAATGATCAGTGCTGAGCTGCCAGCCATGCACTACAGTGCCCATCTTGCATCTCCCTCGGGGCCCTCCTTCTCTGGCATTCCAAGGGCCCTGGTGACCCAGAGGGTGAGGCTGACAGCTGCAGGTTCTGGGCTGCAGGTCCGTGGCACTTTGGCTTCAGCCTGAGACTGTCCCTCTGCACCTGACAAAGTCTCATCTTTGTCCATCAGGGCTTCCTGCAGCATCTGAGGGCTGGGGCCAGCTTCCTCTGTTTCCTCCTCATCTGAGGAGGCATCGGCAGGCAGACCCACAACCATTACGCACAGATGGTCTGAAGCCAGCGGAAGAGCAGGTTTTCCTGGTTGCTTATACTACTGAGCAAGCCAGACCCTGGAACTTTCATGTGAGCCAGTTTGCTGTGCATGAGAGGCCACTTCCTTGCCAGTAGGGTGGACCTTGAACACCACGCTAGGTGTGGCTATTGTACAGCTATGCTTTAATTTCAGTAATGTCTTTCTCTCTTCACACTCCAGCTCTTCATGGAGCACTATCATCATATGAGGATTCCCCATCTGAGAAACCTGGTATATTTAGTAATCAACCTTGAGCTTTCCTGTTATCACCCATCCCATCTTTCCCCGAAAAAATTGTCATTACAATTCCTAGAACTGACAGATGCTAGCAGAAGCAAAACTACCAGCGTAAACTGTGAAGGGAAATCTAGAAATGTCATCCTGCAGTAATCTGAAGTTCAAAACAAGCAGTGAGTGGATGATAATTGTGTTTACAGCCTTAGAGGCACATTCTGACTCCAGCTGAAATTATCAGTCTAGTGCAGGTAGTCCCGTGAATCCTTATCAACAGGTCACACTTAATTAATAGTCTCAACCTGGAGGAGGAAAACAAGCTGAGTGTGTTTGATATTCTAACCACAGCACAATTTTAGAGATAAGAGTCTTTGGGTGAGCAGCAGTCAACTAACCATTGCCTTCCACTTAGCAAACTATTGCCCCGCCGTTCATTCGTAATGAATTGTGGAATAACTTGAAGCGATTGGCACCGGCATAGGGAAATGAGGGAAACAATGGATGGCTGGTCGGGAAAGACTTGCAGAATTATGGACATTCTGGAACACCAGCCAACCTACATTCCTAGGGATGCCAGGCCCCAGGTGGGGGCAGGGGATCCCCCGATTTCTGGGGGCTCCTGCCTGCCGCCGTCCAGTAGGCCAGTGGGGAGAAGCCCCACCCCCAACAGCAGCCACCCGTGGTGACTCCTCTCCCTCCCCTCCCGCCAGATTTAAAGAGCCCTCCAGCTGATCAGTGGGAGCACATGTCCCACCAATCAGGTGGAGGGCCCTTTAAATCTGGCAGGAGGGGAGGGACAGGGGCAGCCGCTGGTGAATCCAAGAGGTGAATTCACCACCTGGGATTCAGGTGCGTGGGCCCCCACTCCACCAAAAGCATTTAAAGGGTGCCTTTAAATGCTTTTGGAAAGCAGGAGCCGCATGCACCTGAATCTCAAGCAGTGATTCAGGCATGTGTGGGCCCTACTCTCCAAAAGCATTTAAAGGGATCCTTTAAATAATTTTTGAGGGGGGGGGGCCTGAATTCCAAGCAGCAAATTCGCCGCTTGGGATTCAGGCGCGTCCCCAATTAATGATGTCACTTTTGAGGACGTCATCACATTGGGGACATCCCTGCCCCCTCCA
>NW_015169822.1:0-35254 GCF_001447785.1 Gekko japonicus | reverse complement strand
GGAATGCCTCCCAAAGTCCTCCACCGGGGGGAGGTAAGACCTGGCCACCCTATACATTCCTGAATCTTCTCAAACTGTTTCGCTCTATTGTAAAATAAATACAGTCACACAATGGGCTATGTTGACATGAGGAAGTAAAGGCCCATTGATACAATCAATTTATTTTACAGGGAAAGGTCACATCAAGGTGACTGAAATGAATTGATTGCATCAAACTGTTCTCAGCTAGCTGGTCCTGGATTGTTGGTCCTGGATTATTATTACCAACCGGTGACCCTTCCCTAATTTTTTTAAACTTGCTTTCCCTATGGTTCTGCATAATAAGCCTGACATATAACCACAAACAAAGTTACATTTCCTATCTCAGTCTCATCCTGTGCAATCACATTAATAAAAAACACATATCCTTTGGGGAGTGTCACTCCCCTGTAACACCCATCAGGTACATTCAGTCTGGGTTTGACTGACATACATCTCCCTAAGGTTAATAAAGGATCCTTAACAGAAGACGAAAAGTCCATACCTGATGCTTATATAAGGGTTGGTTTGTCTCATCATTGTAGCTAAACAGGAACATATTGATAAAGTGGATTAGGATACTCGGGGCAGTTTGGGCATCTCTGACATCATACTGGCACCACTTGAAAATAATCATAAAAACTAGGTAACCAAACAGGGAGAGGATGAAGAGCATCTCTGGAATGAACTGGAGAACGATGTTTATGGGTTTCTTGAAATAACTGGAAGAAGGAAAAAACATTATTGTGGATGGCCAGCGTTCACTGTGGAAGCAGGAAGGAAAAGGAAAGTATTGCTGCATGAGTCCACCATTTGTTTTGGCTTGTGTTGATACAGTGAGGCAAAGTGAAATCAGGTTCTGACAATGTACAGAATCAGACATGCTGAAGGAAGTTTTTTTCAAAGGCTCACCCAAAAAATCTGGACAATGGTGAAACTGGGACGGATCACCATGCGGAGACTTTCATTCAGTTCAACTCACTACACCAAAAAGTAGCTTACAAGGTCATGTACAATGGTGTCATGTAGTGAATAAGAGACAGAACATGGATCTGGGAAATTCCCCAGTTCAAAGCTCACCTCCACCATAATCTCATCAGGTGGCCTTAGGCAAGCCACTTCCCATCAGCCTCTCTTCCCATTTATAATATTATTATTATTATTATTATTATTATTATTTGTGAGATTTATTAACTGCCCTATCCCAGCGTACACCGGGCTCTGTGTGATGTACAAGGCATGATGCCATAAAATATACAAAAACAAAATTCAATATATAACTTAATAAAAATTACAATACAGAATAAAAGATCCAAGATGGTGCCTACCTTATAGAAAAAAGTACAAAAACCACTGACTAGAGATAACCAATATATGAAATATGTAATAATAATTCAATAATGCAAAAATATAATTATATAACAATATTGGCCAAGGTAGGGTTGTAATATCCAGTAGGGCTGTAATATTAAAGTCCAATTTGACGTGCAATTCATCATAGAGTGGACATTTCAGAAGTTCCATAAGCCATAAAAAGCCATGACGCGTAGTCCAGATGCTGGCTGCCACATTTCAAGTTGTTCTTATTCAAAAGCAATAGGCTATAAGGGGACTCAATTTCAGTAGAAGGCACATACAAAGCCAGTATAATCAGTCAAGAAGGATTATGGACTTTGATATTACAACCCTACTGGAGTGAGACACAGTAAAATACTTGGGACTTTATTTTTCTTTCCATTTATTCTTATTTCTGTATTTTTGTTACACCTTGGCCAATATTGTTATATAATTATATTTTTGCATTATTGAATTATTATTACATATTTCATATATTGGTTATCTCTAGTCAGTGGTTTTTGTACTTTTTTCTATAAGGTAGGCACCATCTTGGATCTTTTATTCTGTATTGTAATTTTTATTAAGTTATATATTGAATTTTGTTTTTGTATATTTTATGGCATCATGCCTTGTACATCACTCAGAGCCCGGTGTACGCTGGGATAGGGCAGTTAATAAATCTCACAACCTCACCGCCCCCGCTTGGGGGGGGGAGAGGCAAGGGGGGGAGATCGAGTGGGGGGTGGTGGAAGGGGGTGGAGGAGACGGGGAGGAACCGGCAGGATGGGGGGGAACTTACCTCTTCCTGCTGCTTCCTCCTCTGCCTCATAAATGTGGCGGTCCCTCCCCCCCGCAAGTATCGTGGGTCCCGCCCCTTGTTTCATATATTGGTTATCTTTAGTCAGTGGTTTTTGTGCTTTGTTCCTATCCTTGTACACTGGCTCCCCTTCTTTTTTGGTTGCCTACCTTATAGGAGCATTATAAAGTCTACTGAAAGTATGTGAAGCACTTTGAACACTTAAAATACTATGTAAATATAATTATCATGTGAATAGACTGTCACTTGCACAACTTTGTAAAAGTTCAGTACAGACAGTATTTAATCTCCTTCTGGTTGAAATATATAGTCTCGGTAATGACGGTTGACAGAGGTGTGGGTCATATATTCCTGAGATGCAACAACAATATGTTATATTGCATTAATGTTCTGGCTGACAGGTTATGTTCTTATATAATTTCTTCCATGCTCAATCTGATTCCAATTGTTATGTTTATATTTTAGATCACTTAAATTGTAGCATAATTGTTAGTTCATGTGTTAATGTTCCGAATGTATTCTTAATGGAATTTGCTCTATGAAAATTCAATTTTTTAAAAAAAATCTAGGAATGTTGTTAGTTTTTGAGCTGTGATTAAATTAAAATTTTAGAGAGATGATATTATGGAACACAGAAGAAATGACAGAACTAATTCCCACAGAACCATTATATATTTTTATGTTGTGGATAAAAAAAGATACAGAATCTGAAGGCAAGAAAGCAAGTCAAGGTCTGTCTCAAATAGAGAGTCTCAACAGCTATGGTGGGAGTGGAGAGAAGAGCAGTTAGCAGGGCAGGCAGGATAGGGAAAGGTTTCCAGTTTCCGGAAGTGTAGCAGGAAGGGGTAGGGGCGAGGCTAGGAGTAGAATGTGTGAGCTGAAATAGTCTATTAACAGGAAGGGAGAGTTGTACAGGGATGGGAAAGAGAGGTGCATAATGGGAACAGCCACAGCAATCTGGAAAAGCTACTTGGTTCCAAATGCATTGGTTTCACA
Organism: Gekko japonicus; assembly: GCF_001447785.1. Lineage (NCBI taxonomy): Eukaryota > Metazoa > Chordata > Lepidosauria > Squamata > Gekkonidae > Gekko > Gekko japonicus. Next base: position 32,085 of record NW_015169822.1, on the reverse strand, counting down.
AAGACAAGTGGTGGATCAAGGAGTGGGGCCCACACAGGGCTGGTAACCATGACACCCCATAGGAACCCCCAGGCTACAGCTGGGAGTTCAGGACCCTGAAGAGTCGGTTAGAGGCAAATAAAATGAAATGGCTAGAATCACAAATAAGGCACACTGAGCGGAGACAGGAAGGTGGTCTGTGACATTTCAAGGTAAAACAGGAACCAGTTCAAGACTCCCTGTAGGCTTACAAAATGACTCACAGCAGGATATCATCAGCAACATTTTCAGTCGTGAGGGAGCAAGCCTTACATGTGGTTGAAGAGGCTGAGTACAACGCCAAAGACCATGTGCGTAATCCCCATGACAACAGACATCTTCATTTTGTAGGAATTCAAGAATGTTAGCTTGTTCTTAGCAATGTTCCAGATCTTGGAAAACAAATAATAAGAAGAACTGAGAAATTAAGGGACTTTAAGAGCATAGGGCTTTTTAAGGTTATCTGATCATAAACAGAGAAAGCATAATCCCACTCAGTTTCACAAAATTGCCATCCATTTTATCCAAGCTAATTGTAAAATTCTTCAGTAGGACTACAACAACGAACTGAGGCTTCTGTGGATGGGAAGCCACTGTTTCATCCAAGAATATCAAAGGAAAACATCAGCATTTTAACAAATAAAGAAAATAAGGCACCAGACAAGCAAACTGATTTAAGATTCCGCCCATCACTGGGTTGGGCAAACATATAAGGGCTGGAGAAGAACATCACAATCAGCATGGAGCATTGCTCAGGGAGAACTGGTACTTGAGGGATTTTGAATATAACAGTATAGCTTTTCCTGCTTGACTAATCGCTAGTTGATTAAGGGTTGTTTCCTATATTCAGCAGAATGAAACAACAATAATTTGTCTGGTGTGTTCCATGACAGCTGGTTTTTAGGATGAATATCTGACTGGTCCACAGGGGAAGAATAACCCCTCCCTACACATAGAAAAACAAGGTTTCAGGAAGGAGGGTTCAGCCTAGTTTTCTGTGTTCAAGGAAGGACTTGGTGGGGGGGACACGCTGAAGCATTGCCATATGCACCCTGAAGTGGAAAAATCTTCTCCACTTGATTTTGCTGAATGCTGAACTGAATTTACAGTAACAAAAGTTACTGAGTGTGAATTTTTGAAATATTTATTTTAATAGCACTGATATTATTATTGTTTTTTTGTCTTCCATGGGGTCACTACTCATGGCACTTTATTTTACCTATCCATATTTCTTCAGAATAATAAAAAGCTAGGCTGTTTCTCAAGAAGTAAACCCCTTTTCAGGTAATTGCTTATCTAATTCATCAGTCGAGTGTAAATTAAGTGCTTCTCCACATTTTCATTTTCCACGCTTGTCTGTAAGTGTTGCTTCAGGGTTTTTCCCTGTTCTGCACATGTTTTGCTCCCTCTAGTGGTTGATTCAATATTACATTGCGTTATGTCCTTCATATCTCTCTGCAGGGAGCAAAACACTTGTGGAACAGGGGAAAAACCCAAAACCCAAAGCAACATGACCATACAAGTGAGAAAAAAATGAGAATGCAGAAAAGCCCTGTATCTGGATACCTCCAAAACCTCAGTATGACTGCACTATAGAGGATCTTTTTAAGGAAGTGTGAGATAACATTAAAACCTGCCACTCATAAATAAGGTTGCCCAGGGGCCCTAGACTGTGCTAGGTATCATTCCTGTCTGCTATATTCCCCATTGGTAGCATCTATCACTTGGTAGTTCTTTGTTGATTATGCCCCTCAGCCTGCCCTAGTATGGCCCATGATGCTACACTGAACAGTGCATTATATGATTTCAGTAGCCTTTGAGCAGCCATATTCACAGCTCAGCAGCTACCCCATTCCAAGAAGAGTGTCTTGGCTCCATCCAATGACAATCACAACAAAAGTACAATGCCCATATAGCACATGCTCAAGTGAGTGAGCTCATGAACAAGGGTTGGTATAGATACATTTGAAGCAGTATGCCCACCCTTGCCTTCTGCCACTCTTGATTAGACTGTGTAGCGGTTTGATCCATTGGGGTGGGGACCATGGCTAAGTGGCAGAGTATCTGCTTTGCATGCAGAGGTCTCATCAGTCCTGGTATCTCCAGTTAAAGGGTCTGATGATGTGAAAGATTTCCACATTTGACATTGGTGGGCCACTGCCAATCAGAATAAACAATACTGACCTAAGCTGCATTCTTAATGGCTGGCTGTTATATTGCTATAACAATCATTCACAACTGAATTTTATTGTATGGATAAGACAATTCAGAAGGTAAATGATTGCTGTATTCCAACAATAATGCAATACCCAGCAATGTGTAGATGCAGCCCTTAATAGAACAGTGGTTGGATTCAGTATAAGGCAATTTCAAGTTTTTGTGGGAACATGGTCAGCTCTCCTGCCTTTGGTTGGCTGGTCTGGGTAGCCTTAAGATACTATGATCCTCTATGAATGTTTCAACAGTTTTTAATGTGTCTTGAAAGCCCATTTAGCAACCAGTTTGGTTGAAAGATGACACAGAATTGAAATTCCTTAAGTAAATCAAGGTGAGGGTGCAAGACCATAACCCTGTTCAGGGCAATCCAAAGTCTACTCTTCCACATCTGAGACTAGAGTAAGCAAAAAGGCCTGTCTGCAACCAATGCTGCCATCTAATGGTCAGCTACACCAGTAGCAATGATTCAGCCAAAAAGTTGGAAGTGATCACAAGACTTCTTTCAATGTCCTTCGAAAATGCACCTGTGCTGAGGGCTTGGTGATGTGTATATTTATTCAAATTTTACCCAGTAATTAATACTTCAAAGGGAAATTTGTCTATCAACTGAAAACTGTTTATTCAATTGGCACTGGCAGTCTTACTATTTGGGCTCAATAGACTGAAAACAATGGGAGCTGGGTCGACGTGTTTCTCATGCATAAGAGCTAGAGATATGTGAACCTGTAAATTTTGGGTTCTGTAGTGTTCAAGGAGTCCTACTTCATCCTTCCCTGAATTCTGTTCCCCAAAATCTGAATTTGGAAAAATCTGTTTATGGTAGTATATTTGTTTTATTGACATATTTTTTTAGCCATCTTGTTTAAGACATCTGGATTTTTAATCAATTGAGAATTGTTACTTTATTTGACGTATTTAAAACATTTCTCCCAGTTTTGAGTGGACTGACATCAATCCTGTATTGTTTTCATATCCCTCCCTATGGCAAACTAGAAGACAAAAGCTTATTAGTCTCTCCTTTGGAAATCAGTAGAACTTAAAAAGACTCTTCCTCTCTCCTCTGGTCTAGGTGCCAGTGGGTATTATTGCCTACTGAGTCCCCCCCCCCCTTCTCCACTTACATGCTATTCTCTTTTTCTTTCTAAAGGAAATCAGCACATTTCTTTTTAGACATCAAAGGTTTTTCATTGATCAACAAGGTCTGACTGACTTCATTTTAAATAGCAGTTGCTTGTTCTTCTTTTTGCACACATAGACATGCCTTTTCCTCTTCCCATCAGTCAGGAGAGGTAACCTCATCTAAGCCACCATGGAAATGGAGCCATTAGGGGGCTATCACATATCCCCAGCATCACATTTGTCTTGCTGTTAAGTCTGGGGACTCTGATCACGTTGCTTTGTTATTTTAGACTACAACTCACTAAAAACTTTGGCCCAAAGAACAGTTGCCATGTGCTCAATCAGCTCTACTCATACTGTGAAACTCAGTCTCTTACAATCAACTACCAGAAAACCAAGATGGTTGCTTTTGGGTGCAGACCGAAGATTTGGTCCTGGTCGGTTAATGGCCATCGCATTGAGCAAGTTAATAACTTTAAATATCTTGGGGTAGTCCTGCAGGCCATGGGTTCTAGGCTTCAACATAGTAAATATGCTGCAAACCAAAGAGAAAGATCTGCAAATGGTATTGCAAATTTTCACCATTCTCAAGGGGGTGGGGTCATATGTTCCCGCAGCCCTTTAACCATATAAAGCCAAGATGTTAGCCTAACTGTTATATGGCTCATTCATGGGGCCACCCAACTCCTATTTTGCACCTCTAGAAAGAGTTCAGTCTAAGTTCTTAAGAACCAACTTACAGGTCCCTAGATGTGTGTCAAATGCCAGGGTAAGACTGAAGACGGGCTGTTTAAAAGTTGAAGCCTGGGTCTGTATTCTATCAATATATACTTGGCTAAAGGGGTGTCTCAATCCACAAGGTTTACTCCCTCTGATACTCTGTGGCAGTTTCCAATCAAATTGGTTTAAGTCTGTTCAGAGTTACCTGCTGAAAATAGGCCTTTCCCCCAAGGAGCTCTTATCCTTTGGAACAGACCAAACAAAAATATTAGTCAAGCAGAGAATCGAGGATATAGAACGCCAAACTGGTCTTTCCATCTTACGGAACATTATGATGAGGGCAAACATAAAAAAAGACTGTGGAACCAGCAAACTATTTAACATCTCTTGAAGTAAAAGGGTTTAGAAGAGCCTTCACTCTGGTTAGGTGCTCTGCCTTCCCTTCTGCTGTACTTGAAGGAAAATACAAGAATATTCATTTCACAGAAAGGCTTTGTACCTGCCCGTTAAGGGAGGTTGTTGAGACTACAGAGCACATGTTTTTTAGATGCCCGTATTGTAACGTGGCGCATAATAAAATCATCACTCTGTTGACTGAAGAAATTCTGGGCCTTTCCAAAAAGCTAGACTCGAGTTTCTTCTATCTGATAGAAAACCCAAGATTACCCACCAAGTAGCCAGTTTCTGTATGGTGATACTCTGATTACGGAAATTCTATAGTAATTAGGTAGTTAGGTAGTTATGACAGTAAGATATTAGATTAAATTTTAATCTGCTTTTAATGTTTTACTGATGTATTTTAAAATCTTGGAATACTGTAAAGATGTACTTCTTTTTGTATGACTGGTCTAAGGACTGTAGAAATAAACTAAACTGAACTGAACATGTGCTCGATCTCTGACATTTCACACAGTGCCATGTTTTTATCAGTTATGGGGCAGGCAGACATTCAGCAAGGACAGATCTTCCTAGCATAGGCCTATGGGAAAGCCTTTACCTGTAGAATTCCTGCTCAGTAAAAGATGCAGAAGCCCTCACAAAAGAAAAAGATGACAGCTTTTGACTGGGACCTACTTTCTGCCTTCTGAACAACTGCCTCTGCTTTGCTAATATCTTCCCTAAAAATGCTCGGTTGCTCTCACCGCTGCCTTGATCTTAGGCACAAATCCCCATTTCTTTCTCACTGCTCAGTAAGTGAATTTAAGAGGATCCATGCTTTATTCCTCCTGATGATAATCCCCTGCCAGATGCCTGAAACAGGAAGATCTGTATTTGATTACCGGATCAATTCCAAAAGGATAGGGATTTCCAGAGAACACTCCCGAGATATTTGGGTCCAGCTGCAGCGATTCGCTTGTTTCCACAATATGGGGACTGTGAAGGAAGGAAGAGAGAACGGTCAGGGGCTTGGTTTACTCCAAATATGTGAGATGCACATTCATCAGTGCTCAAGAGGATTTTTAAAAAATATTTTTTTAAAACTTCTGCTTAGACAAGATGCAAGTGGGCGTGATATGCATGTGAGTAGATAAAATCAATATGTGACATTCAGGCTAACCTCTCCCCCCCCACACACACACACACATACACACTCTGCCTCCTCCACCTGGCTGCCTGGTTCTTGGCCCTCATGTAGTAGACATTGTACACAATGTTGAAGTAAAAGCCACCAACAGCAAAATTGTTCGGTGTGAGGTCTAAACTAACCCTATGTTCCTTTGGTTTCTGTGGTCCCCAGTTCTACAACCACCCCTTTCTTTAGGGATCTGCTCATATATGAACGTTTTTTAAATGCTTTCCCTGACCTGCACAGGCTATCCTGATCTCATCAGATCCTGGAAGCGAAGCAGGGGCAGACCTGGGCAGCATGTGGATGGGTAGACCACCAAGGAAGTCCAGGGTTGCTATGCAGAGGCAGGCAATGCCAAACCAACTCTGAATGTCCCTTGCCTCTGGGGTCACCACAAGTCAACTGTGACTTGATGGCAAAAAAAGAAAGCCATGATAGATTTCACCTATTGAAGCGTTTGTAAAACCCTCCTTATATACTAAATATAAAAAATGGAAATATCAAGGTTTTTTAGATGTAAGCGGGAATATGAGAGTAGAAGACATTTTAAACAATGAAGATATAAATATGACTTGGTGGGAAAAAAGACAATTACTATTCAAGATGGTCAACTGACAAAAAAACAGGGTTTTATGAAAATCAGACTGAATTAGATAAAATATGGTCAGGTACTGAAGAGAAATTTATAAAAAAGGCCTATAATTTTTGGCTTGAATGGAAGATGCAAGACGAATGGGTAAAACCCCCAATGATTGCGTGGGCTAGAGACATAGGAAGTAACTTGACTTTTGAACAATGGGAAAAGGTCTGGGAGAAAAATGTAAAATTGGTCAGATCAAGTGCTTTTAAAGACATTATTAAAATGTTCTACAGATGGCACATTTCCCCGGTAAGATTAAATAAATATGATAAGAAAATTGGAAAGAATTGTTGGAAATGTAAATAAAGCGATGGAACATATTTCCACTTATGGTGGTTATGTAGTAAAGCTAAAAAATATTGGAAGATGCTAATGGAGATTATTGATGAGATATTGAATAAGAAAATACCACTAACACCAGAATGTCTTTTGTTAAATTTTATTCCGGATACTTTCAAGAAAAATGAAACATATCTAGTGATGCAGATTATCACAGCAGCCAGAATTTCGTATGCTAGTAAGTGGAAAAATGAGGAAACTCCTTCTAGAGAAGAAGTGATCCCTAAGATATTAGACGTGGCGGAGATGGAGAAATTAACTTTTATTTTAAAAGAAAAAGGTTATGAAAATTTTGATACTGGTTAAATTTTTATAGATGGTTAAAGGAAAGAAATTAGCTTAAAGTAGCGGAATTCAGTTGATTGTGTTTGAAATGGATATGAAAGATATATATAAATATATGAAAGCAATTAAATGTTTTGGCAAATAAGATATGATAGTGGAATGTATATATTGTGTGAAAAGATGGAACCTATCTGCAACCTGATGTTATATATCAAGATGGAATTTTCTGTGTTTGTTTGTTTGTTTTGTTTTTTGTTTTCTTTTTCTCTCTCTCTTTGTTAGTTTGTCAAACATAAATAAAGAAAATGTTTAAAAAAGAAGAAGAAGCTCCCAGCCAATGTGCTGCTCCGGGGGCATAGGTTCCCGGCTAGGGCCTGCCGCTGCAAGACTACCTTCAGTGGCGGTCACCCGGTCAGGGAGATGCGGGGCTTGGGGGGGGGCTTTTGGCGAGAGGCGGGTGCAGTTTGGCACCCCTAAGGGCCAGCGTGCTCTAGCCGAATGCCTAGTGAGTGAGCTGGCCCTGGGAAAGGAAGAATCAGGAGATGTGTTGCCGACACAGAAGATTCCCCTCCTGCATAGTAATACAGATACGGCTTCAGAATACAATGGTGCCAATAAATCTCTTTCCACAGCAGTTCTGCCAGTCACAGTGATGGATGAGGAACTTAAGCAGGGCCTTTTGGATTCTCTGTAACCAACCCTTTCAAGTTCCTTCTTTTCCTGTGCCAATATTGTTCTCTTTGAGTTGACGCTTTGATATTAGCCTTTCTGTGGTGTTCCTGATTGGTTTGTTATAGTATGTGTCGACAAGCTTCTATTCCCTTTAGTATTAGTTCTAGAATCAGTCTGTTAATTCTGTCCTCTGTGTGTAAATATATTAGTGTTACCATCTCGTGTCCTATTGTGATCGTTGGTAGTGCAGACCAATGCAAATTTGCATTACTCACACTAAGCAGTTGTATACAGCATACACACAAAGTGATTTCCACTAAGTACTACTATTCCAGTTTTTGCCAGTTTCCAAAAAAGCACTCAACATCCAGAAATAATAAAACTCTGAAAACAAGGGAAGGGAAATGTGGAATGTTTTGATGTCATGACAAGCATAAAATTCCACGAAATGTTATGGGGGGGAGCATAAGGACACACAACTGCTATTTTATGAAGTAACCACATATTTTGAGTATCTTGTCTCACAAACAACTGGTTTACCACTTACGTCCATGTACTATTGAACATGGGGGTGACATGCCAGGAAGACCCAAATATGTTGAATGACTTGGAGAAGCAGTCATTGTAGATGAAGCCCGTGTAGATGGAGAAGATGCTCATGAGCAAGATTAGGTAGCGGCCGCCAAAAAAGGTATTCCAGATCTGCACAGAATGACAATCAGCACATCCGAGGAATAATTAGAATAGTCCATGAAGCATGCAAATGTCCAAAAAGGCTGTTCTTTGTGTTTCTTCCTATCCCTGCTCTGCCCCGTATTACCAGTCTTGAAAGGAATTAGTTCACCAGACCTAGAACAATGCTTGACATTTGTTGCAAATATGGATATAATTTCACTCAGGACACTCACCTCACTATCGTTTTTCTGGGCTAGAAGAGATTTTTCATTCATGACCATCCAGAGAGCAAAACCAAGCATAACAGCACCGTGACCGCAATCACCAAACATCACCGCAAACAGAAATGGGAAGGTGATTACAGTGTAGGGAGCTGTGGAAAGGGGAAAAACATTTAAAATTTCTGCCTAAAAAGGAAGTCAGTTGTTAAAGCATAATTATAACTGTCAGCATAAAAGCCAAAATCCAGGTTGGATACAGCAGACTTGGACATGCTGGGCTTCTATTACAATATGTTGTGATCATGCCAATATTCAGAATTTGTGGGTGGGTCAGAAACAGACTTGCCTAGTTCAGAAAACAGTGGGCCACTATGAGATGAGCCAAAACCCTCCTGAAGTTCAAGCCCAGCTTGTAACAATATCAGCATTCCTTGCTATAAGTCATGTTGTCTTGATTGATTGATTGATTGATTGATTGATTGAAAGTGTTTATATCAAGCCTTATCTCCTTCGACTCAAGGCAGCTAACAACGCAACAAGAAGTTGCAAGGACACAAACACAACGTAACAACCGCCTCACAGCAGAAAACAGCACACAGATAAAAACAGACAGATTAAAACTGCAGGAATATCTACCAAAACAATTTGACCTTTACCCAGTGCCCTCAGAAAGAACCCCATTTAACAGGCCTTTGCACATGCAAGAAGTAAAGGAGCCCTCCTTATCCACTTTGGTAAGCCACTCCAGAAGACTAGCTCAACCACAGGAAAAGTCTGTGGCCTAAACGATGTCCTGCAGAGAATCTTAAGACAGGACACCACAAATAGAAGTCTGCTGGAGGAACACAGCTAGTACTGGGAGGACTTTAAATTGTGATCTCAACTAGAATTGTGATCTCAACTAGTACTGGGAGGACTTTAAATTGTGATCTCAACTAGAATCGGTAGATGGTGCTGTTATACAGAGTTGTCAGTAGCTCCTTTAGGAGTAAAGGAAAGGTATTTAATCAAGCTTCTTTTCCATACAAGAAGTATGTTTTTCTGCCCCAGAAATTAATTCTGGATACAGAATTGCCTTCTGAGAACTGAGCAACAGTGATTGTACCGAGCAATGATTTCCCTTCAAGGAGAGAATACAGCACAAAAAGTAACCATTTATTGACTGTTCATTTATTATAGTTCACCTTTCTTACTGAGACTCAAAGTGGATTACACAATATAAATGAATGCATTTAATAGAATGATACATTTAATGTACAATACAATAGGACTAGGAACAGTAGAAATTTGAAATAGAGCTGTCAATTTAATGTACAATACAATAGGACTAGGAACTGTAGAAATTTGAAATGGAGCTGTCATCTGAACAAAACGTAAGTATTAATAATGATGTTTCAACATTCAGAACACAGTATTGCATCAGTAGAAACACAGTGCATTTTCCTGGGCCAATCTGTTGTGATGCAGCCCTATTTCCTTTACAAAAATGCCCTCCTGAACAATTCTGTTTTACGTAGTTGGCAAAATTCCAGGAGCCTGGGAGCCTTTCTGCCCTCCTCAGGCAGGCCATTCCATAGAATGGGGGCAGCTACAAAGAAGGCGTGTACAGGCAGGGGTTGATCTCGCCCATCTGCAGGGGGGCACCTGCAGAAGGCCCAGCCCAGATGAGCAAAGTTGTCACAGCGGGAGGTCTCGCAGATACAAGGGGACCAAGACCGTGAAGTACTTTGTGATAGCCAATACCATGAATTGAGTTCAGTAACAAATGGGCAGCCAATGGAGTGATTGCACAATGGATGTAATATGCATTGTTTGCCTAGCTCCCAATAACAACTGAGCTGCGGCATTCTGTAGGAACTGGAATCTCTGAGTTGATTTCAAGGGGAGGCCTATGTAGAGTTCATTACAGTAGTCTTGATCTTACTGTGGCATGGATCTGGTGGCCAGATTGGATGAGTCAAGGTAGGGGGCCATTTTCCAAGTGAGTTGGGGCATGTTTTGCAGACCACATTAACTTGTGGTTAACCCTTGCAGACCACATTAACAGCAGTATTTTATGCATTTATCAAAGTGGGTTCCAGCCCACAAAAATTTACACCATAGTATAGTTCTTATTTTGTATGATGCCGCAGGATCTGTTGTTTTTGCTGCAATGGGCATGGCTACAAGGGTTAAATGTTGTACTAGAATGGGGAGAATCAGGTTCAAATCCTCCTTTTGCCGTGAAGCTCATCTGGTAACTTTAGGCAAATCCCTCTCTCTCCCTGTAACTGTCCTTACAAGGCTGATGTAAGAATAAACAAAATAGAGGAGGGGATATCATGTATGTTCTCCCTAAGCTTCTTGAAGGAAGGGTGGGATAAAAATTAAATACACCTTCCTGGAATAAAAACAATTATGAATCCACACTGCCTACTTTTCTTGATTTACCAATGCCCAAATCCTGATGCATACTTCAGACAAGCGCCCCACCTGAAGCAACAACAATCAACAAGAAGAAAGGTCCCATCAACCCAAATCTTCAAAATAGGGAACAGCAAAAATAAAATGCTCCATTTACCAGGATTGATCTCTCTGTAAGTTCCCACACCATAGGCATCCACAATTGTCTGGAAACCTGCAGTGAATTTATTGGTTCTGTTAAAAGTAGGAGGCGCCATCTTGGTCTGGACAGCTGTCAGAATAGGGTTGATTGTAGAGCCACTACGTTCCTGTAATCAGATGCTAATAACTAGGGTTGTACTTACATCACAGTCTAAAAACTGGTCTGGCACCTGTTCAATCACCATAGAATCTAACAAAGTATCCTGGAAATATTAGAGTTTTATGAAAGGCAACTCAAATGTACTCACTGAACTATAACTCCCAGGATTCCTTTCTTAAATTGGAATAAGTTTGTACTGAAGATATGTTCTAACTTTGTCATAAGGTGCTAATAGTGCAATTGTAAGAAGACTTACTAAGTCTTTTGAAATCAAAGCACTTAGAAGGATATTACTCAGTTTAGAATTGCACTGCAAATCATTCAAAGTATTGATATCTTTCATTTTTTTATTTATCAATGGACTCTGCTTCAACGATTCAAAGTGGGTTCTGACACATCAAAAATAGCAAAACATAACTTTCAATTGTAATCACAATACACTCATGTTTATTGTACATAAGGGAGGTCTCTAATGTATCAGATTTCAAGTAGAGATTATTGTGAAATCTGATTAGATCAGATTTGCAATCCAAACAGGTTCCATATTCCCCTGAATGACCAGGTTCAAGTCTCAGACTTGATCCTTGCATTTAGAGATAGTTCTCTAAGTGCCTGGGCACAGAAGTGTGCTGGTTTGGCTCATGCCCTGCTGTTCAGTTGTCAGCAGGGTGTTGATCATTCAGTGACCTGCTCAGTTGCATCTGAATGAATTTAGACATTTTCATTTGTATGCTTACAATGCTTTTTTGCATGATTAGACAGTTTTCTCATAGTAGTGCTCTTCCCACTACAGCTCGCCTGCTGAAGCCTCCTCCAATTTTAAAAATCACATGGTACTTTAGTTAGATGTTTTTGAGTTGAAACTTACTATTTAGGTAGCCCAGTGTGCCTTTGATTTGTGCCCATGAAAACTAATTAATCTTATGAATCAGTTGCAACTGCTTCATCTTGAATAGAAGCCATGGACTGCAGAGGTGCAGGGACCGCCTTTCCCCATATGTTCCCCCAAGAGCACTACGGTCCGGGGCCCAAAATTTACTAACTGTGCCGGGCTCCAAAGATGCAAAATTGGCCACCACGAGGGCTAGGGCTTTTTCGGTGGCGGCCCCCACCTGGTGGAATGAGCTCCCGGAGGAGATCCGGGCCCTGCGGGACCTGATGCAGTTCCGCAGGGCCTGTAAGACGGAGCTCTTCCACCAGGCTTTTGATTAGGGGCCGCCGCCGCCCCCCCGTTATACTACCATCATGGGGGGGGGAAGGCCCTAGGAAGGAAGAAAGAAACATCTGAAAGAAACATCTGAATTCAACATCTGATATTGAGGACACGAAATGCCTACCGGGGTTGTTTGGATGTGGTCATCTCTCTGAGGTTTGAGAGCTGAGGATTTTGAGCACTCTATTGTACCGAGACGGTTTTAAATTGTATAATATGTTTTAAATGCTACTAAATTGTACTTGATGTTTTTATTATTGCAAGATTTCTTGCTATGTAAGCTGCCCTGAGCCCTACGGGGGAGGGCGGGATATAAATTTAATAAATAAATAAATAAAAAAGCAGGCAATGCATTCTATCTGATGCCATTCATTTAAATTATGCATCTCGTTATTCAGATACAAAACAGGGGAAGCAAGTCTATGCTGCATCCAAGTCAGCTGGTGTAATGATTGGGGGTAATGACCATGACTCTGGGTGATATAGCTTCTCTTCGTGTAAATGAGATAATCTAGTACTTGGACTGGACAAAAGCAGCTGGAGGCTGCAGTGACCATGCAGGTCCTTCACAGGTGCTAAATTGCTTGGATCTAACTTCACCAGGGAACGTGGAGAGGATCGGATCAGGAGTTCATCATATAACCAAAGGAATTCAAGCAAGGTATGATCACCTGGCAAAGAGGTTTGCTGAAGAATTCTCAGCATGCCTGCTTATATATCAAAAGCAGCAGCTGATATGACGGACTGGTTGCAATATAACATTTTCTATATATAGCGAAGCATAGGTCAAACAGCTGTAAAATGGTAATGGCAAAGAAAATTGAAATGAAAACAGCTGCTGTTAGCAGTCTACAGATTATTTGTTTGATGCCTGGCACATTCCGAGGATCATGGGTTTCTTTTATGAAGCTCCCACAATTACATATCATCGAGTTGACAGCAGCTGTTTCCTTTGTTTTCTTTTTTTCGTCATAAAGACTTTCTACTGTGTAGGAATAACTGCAAAAGGGTCTGGTTCAGACACGGCCGCACGTGACAGGAAACCGTAAGATTGAGCCCACTCCATCCTGCCTAATCGGTCCACTTCTGAGTCTACTGGACATCCACAAATGGGCATCCTGTTTGCATGGAGCTGACACAATCGAATCCCAATGTATTCAGACCCAATTTATGCTGTCGTTAACTTACATGAAATCTGGAAATTTGGGTTTGGTGACTATTCATCCAAAGCAAAAAACAATCACGAAAAAATAAGGAGTTCCAGATGCAGCCTCTTACCATTCCTTGATTCAGGGCCTTCTTTATCCGACCCGTGTCTGCCACGGGGAACCAGATCTCAGCAATAACACACTGCTGGGTGACATCAATGTTACACGAGTTGAGGATGTGGTAGATGGCCTTCATTTTCTTCACCTTGATTTCCCAGGTCCACAAGTTTGTAAACGCTTGCTGCAACAGCTCCCGACGGAGGGACTCTGTTTGGGTGATCACCTGGGAGGAAAGCATCGGCCTTAGGTCATACTTTTCATGAAAAACATAGGTTCAATACTTATTAGAGAGTTATGCCTCCAGGTTGTAATGCACATGTTCCCTATCATTGGGGTCATTCAACTTTGGATCCCTCATTCCTAAACCACAGCCACTGGGATCTCTTTAAAATTGCCTGAAGTTTCTATTCCTGCCAATAGCACAAGGCTCTTTGTATTTCCTTCACTGTGCACCAAAAGAAAGAACCTCTCCCATCTGCAGAAATCAGAATCAAGAATGTAATCCATGTAGTACCTTTTATTAGGACCCACCCCCAAAAAAGCCTACGAGGGATCTTTGAATCTTGCTTGGCGTCAGAAGGATATAGGAACCATTGCTGGCCTCTGTTTTGGCAAAAGGGAGACACCGCTTCTTACTTCCAGAAAGTCCAGGTACAACCTGATACCAGCATCATTTTAAAACTTCATGGTTTATGTTGTATATTACTAGATTGCTAAACAAATTAACCGATATTAGTGATATCAAATACTGCTCGCAGTCAAGTTATCTTCAGAAAATGCCCAAATTTTAATTCTGGCACATGGAAAATGTACACGCTTCTGATTGGCTGGCCCACATAATCACTGGATTGCTTGAGTCCATCTAAGTATTTGCTCAGAGGTGATCACTAAACACTTTGACAATAATCTTTTTCTGCATTAATTATTTTTAATGACTTGACATCATCTTCACTTTCTGTCTTTCTTCAGATATTCTATCAACTTTCACCTAAGAGCTCATCAGCATAATCCAGGATGTCTCTACTTCAGATCCTACTTCTACTCTAAATTAACTAGCTGACCTTTGCAAGCCACAGTCTCCCTTCTACAATATACGGTTAGTGACACCAGTCTACCATAGTGTTTCTGGCTATTGCTAGAGCTACCCTTATCACTTCTGGGTAGTTCTATGAATTGCCAGGAACTCTATGCCCGCAACTTCCTGAAAGTCTACAAGGCCTTATTTTTATTTTTGCTCCCTATGACAATCATGCGCCCTCCTTTCACCCCAGTTTCTGCCATCCAATCAGCTGAATTTTGGTAGGCCACGACTACAGTTGACTGGAAGTCTCCCATCATAAGCGGGTAAATAGAACCCTAAGGATCAAGGCCAAAGCCACCTACTGTGTTTAGATCCTCAATCCTTGTATTCACCCCATCGGCCATTTCTCGCCGTTCTGCAGCAGACTCAGGGCAGGGATACACTGTGGCACGGAATCTAGTGAAGAAGCAAGACAAAGAAACAGCTGCTATTGTGTACAAAGATATTTGTTCTACATAGGGTTGCTTGGCATGGCCTGGCAACAAGCAGGAGTCCAGGGGCACAGGGACATGGAGAGGCACTATCAGAAATCATGATGTCACTTCTGGGGAAAACTCAAGTGACATCACACCCCTCTCTAGGAATTGCTGGAAACTTTATGGTAAAAACCTTATGGAGGTGGGAAATAAGAGCTGAAGGCAGGTGTCATGATCTGGGCTGTGCTACCAGAGGCCTACTAGGCCCAGAGAGCCTGGCTAGCAGTAGGTGAGGCTGGGCCTACAACTCCCAGAAACCTCTGGGAAATTTTAGAGCCAAAATTGACCAATAGGAAAAGAAGAGGGCTTGGAATAAAAGTTCTGGAGCAGCAGGAAGAGCTTTCTTCCAGAGGGCAGAGCTGGATGAAAGGCTGCTGCAGGGGAGAGACCCTCATCCTGAGGACAGGGTGAGTAGTGTAAAGCCACGTGAGATAGTGAGCTAGGGAAAGTATATTTAGACGCGTTAGGGCATTAGATTTCTTTTCACTCACTTACTGTTATTATTCTGCACCTTGTTGTTTGAGCTCCTATAAAATAAACCTTTTCCTTGTTTTACTCTGCCTGGTCCTCATGCCTATTATTCGGCCAAAAGGGAGGTTTGAAGGTCTTGGGAGGGTACTCTGGGCCTTCTCAAGGGAACCTAGAGTGGTGGCAGCATCAGGTGACACCGCACCTGAGTTGTGACAGCAGGGCATCCCCTGCTCCTGATAGGAAAATAGCAAGAAAAGTGAGATACACAGATGAAGTTAATACAAAAAATGGGGGGAGGGGAATGATATGGAGGATTTTTCCATTTTTTTATTCCTGACAGGAAAATGGCAGCCATAGTTCTTCAGTAAAGCAAGAATATTCTCATGGTCCACGCTAGTACATGTAGCCATGAGTCTTTGGTTAACAGATACTTCTACCAAGCCACCAGGTCTTCGCAGCACCATCATATCATGCCGTTGCAAAAAAAAAAAATACAGCTATTTGTTAGGTCATTCTTCTTGCAATTACCAAATTAATTACAAAGAGAAAGAAAAGGCAATCCTTCTTTGCAGCAGTGGAAGGTCAGACATAGGTCATTGCAGCATCCCATGTATTATCCCAAGCTAAGGAAAAAGACTTCAGGTTTCTTAAAATGGGATCCAGCCTTCATAAGCTAGCATCATGGGCTGTTGGTGGCCCAAAAAAGCCCTTTTCATGGCACAACAGAGCACGGGATGGGAGGAAAGCTGAACCATCCATTAACGGATGGGATTTATCCCCAACACCACTACAGCACTGCTCCCAAATGAAGTGTTTTTCTGGTGTGAACAATGTAAGCTTGCAGTGCATGCAATGATACTGGGGCCTACCTATGGCTGCCAATCCCAGGTGGGGCCTGGTGATCTCCCAGATTTACAGCTGTCCTCCAGACTACACTAGGGTTCCAAGGTCCCTCCTGGCAACTGGCACGGGATGGGGGGGCTTACCATGGGAGGGAGGTCCAGCTGACATTGCAGTGATGTGTCTACATCACTTCCCATGTGACCTCGAAGTTATATCATTACTCAGCAACATTGGGGCGACACCTGGAATCTGGGGGGGAAACTCTATGGTAAATCTGGCTTCTTGATGACATCATTTCTGGGTCATGTCAGATGTGACATAGACATGTTGCTGCAATGTCAGCTGGGCCTTGCTCTTTTCTAGGGTAAGTCCCCCCACCAGCCAGCTGATCAGCAGTTGGGCCATGGGGCCTGGTGGAGGGGAACCCCCACCTCCACCGGGGGATCTGGCAACCCTAGACTACAGAGATGAGTTCCCTGTAGAAAATGGCAGATTTGGAGGGTAGGCTGTATGTAGGGTTGCCACCTCCCCTGTCAGGATGGGGTTCCCCCAATTTCCAGGACTCCAGTCTGCTGGCCGGTGAGGGAAGCCCCACCCCTAGAAAGGCATGTTGCTGTGTGATGTCCCTATCATGATGATGTCACCCAGAAGTGACATCATCGCATTGCTAACATCGGGGGTGACTCTCTAGTTTTTGGGCACACTCTATGGTTTTGAAATTAAAAAACCCATAGCGTTTTGCCCAAAAACTAGAGTGTCACACAGCTATGCGATGACATCACTTCCGGATGACATCATTACGGCACACACTCAAAGTGCATGGGGCAGAAGATGTATTGATTTTATTGATTTTATTGATTTCTATCCCGCCCATTCCAGCCTAAGTTGGCTCAGGAAGGGCCCAGAACTCCCCACTCGGTAAGAAGAAGAAGAAGAAAAAGAAGAAGAGATTGGATTTATACCCCGCCCTTCACTTGGAATCTCAGAGCGGCTTACAAACTCCTTTCCCTTCCCCTCCCCACAGCAGACACCCTGTGAGGAAAAAGAAGAAGAGGAGATTGGATTTATACCCCCACCCTTCACTACCCAAAGGAGTCTCAGAGCGGTTTGCAGACTCCTTTCCCTTCCCCTGTCCACAACAGGCACCCTGTGAGGTGGGTGGGGCTGAGAGAACTCTGACAGAAACTGCTCTTTTTCAAGGACAGCTGTGCCAGAGCTTGTGACTGACCCAAGGTCACATCAGCAGGTGCAAGTGGAGGAGTGGGGAATCAAACCCGGTTCTCCCAGATTAGAGTCCTCACCCTTAACCACTACACCAAACAGGTAGGACTTTGCAACCCTAACTGTATGGCATTGTACCACGCTGAGGCCTCTTCCCTCCCCAAACCCCATCTCTCCCAGGCTCCACCCCAAAGTCTCCAGGTATTTCCCAGCCAAGAGTTGGTAACCCTAGATCTAACCCTTGTTCTTGGGGTGAGCCCTGGCTTTAGGATTGCCAATCTCCCAGTGGGGCCTGGATTTCTCCTGGAATGGCAATTTATCTCCAGACTATAGAGATCAGTTTCCCCTGGAGAAAATGGCAGCTTCAGAGGCAAACTTTATAGTATATCATAGATTCTAGGTGAAATCCCTCCCCCAATTGCCCCCTCTGTGGGTACCCCCCCCCCAAATCTTCAGGAATTTTCTGGTCTACAGAATAGCTTCTCCATATGCTTTAATGTTAGTGACTAAGGATCTGCACAGTGATGGGTTTGTAAAGTGGCTAGTCATTCAGAGAATATGCTAATTTTATTTGGGGTTTATTAATTTCATTCTGTTTGGAAACACTATTTTAGCCATTTCTAACTCCTCTATTTTTATTTTATTTTATTAATTCAATTTATACCCCGCCCTCCCCGCAAATGGGCTCAGAGCGGCTTACAGCAGTGGCCCAATTACCAATAAAACCGATAAAACAATATATATCATAGCCTCTTTTTGTAGCAGGAACTCCTTTGCATATTAGGTGACACACCCGTAATGTAGCCAAGAATTTACAGAGCTCTTGGAGGATTGGCTACATTAGGGGTGTGTCGCCTAATATGCAAAGGAGTTCCTGCTACAAAAAGAGGCTTATTGAGCATCATGTGTTCTTTAGATGCCCAATAAAAGATGCTCCTTCCTATATATGACAGTAAAAGAGAGGCCATACCGTCCTCCACAATCCAAGGGGCAATGTTAGTGTTGGATTTGTATTCTATGCCATACCACAATTCTTTTCCAGGGGACTTCTGGTAATGTCAGTTCAGTCAAGGCATTGATTGAAAAATGGGTTTGTTGTAGGCATTCTTGGAAAGATCAGTTGCGCTGCCAGCCATTAATAGCTGCTGCAGGTTGCCATATGTCAGGACAACTATCAAAAATATATTTTCTACTTACTATAGAGACAGAACTCCCAAATTATGAATGACCTATAACCAAGCAGCCAGACAAACATGCTTTCAGTTTTGAAAAACATGTGTTTGGGGGGGACGGGACGCAGCCAAGTAAATAACAGCAGCAAATATACTTTCCACCAGGGCTTTTTTTGTAGAAAAATCCCAGCAGGAACTCATTAGCATAATAGGTCACACCCAACAGCAGAAACTAATTAGCTTATTAGACCACACCCCTGACAGCACAGCTCATTAGCATATTAGGCCACACACCCCATGCTTTCCCTTGGCTTGCCTGGGCAAGCTGGCCCTTGGACAGGCCAGGGAAGGCACAGGAAGACATTTAGTGCCTCCCCAATCCTTCCAGCCTCACCCTGGCTGGCCTGCCTTGGAGTCGTGGGGGGGTCACTCTCCAGGCCTTCCCTCTATAGCCACGCATGCAGAGGTTTTGGCTGTAGTGGGCGTGGCCAACTCTGAAGCTAGCCGGAACTCCATTCCTGTACATTCCTGCCCCAAAATAGCCCTGCTTTCCACACCAAAATTGCAAAGAATAAACTGTTTCTGTAGAATTTTATCTTCCTGTCTCTTCAGTCTATATGCAGAACGTATCATTAGGAAAGGTGGATAAGATTTGAACCCAGGTCTCCCTAGTCCTAGTTCTGACTAATATACCACACTGGCTCAACGTGACCTTGACAACATGCAACTCTCTCTCAAGTAGGTATTAAGCAATTCAAACAGTGTGAGTGACTCAATATTAGACTATTGATGCAATAATGTCCCCCAACATCCTTGGTGCTTTGCCCCATTAGGCTTGAACTGACTATAATTTGCCAAGCTAAACACAGGTAATCCCAAATCACAAGGCAGCCCTTGCATATGCATGGCCATAAGTGCAAAGGGAAGGTAATCAGTCACACAGTTACTTTGCCTCCTTCGTTTCAGGCAGAAGCACTTTCGAATCATAATCACCTTCTTCACTCCAGTTCCAGCTCTGAAATTGGATCTCCAATGAAATCATCTCGTTTGGAAAGGAAGACAGCTCAAAGCTTCCTAGCTCTTTCTCATTATTATTTCAGTTTCATATGCTTCAGAGTTCTTAGCCCATATTTAAATTGGAATTTTTAATCATGCTTGAAAGATTATTCTTCCTTGCTGCAGTCCACAGATTTCACACTTCCCCCCCCACGTTACTGCAGCAGTGCAGCTTTGATCTTCTAACAGCCCTTTTGCATACAAAATGTCACTTTTACCCTAATGACACATACATCTAGGAAAGCTGGAGGAGAATTCACCAGGGAGCCTTCACATTGATTAAACTGCTCCAACATTCACATTAGCATCTCAGCATTCACTAGACAGAGAGAGCAGGATGGGGTGGAAAGGCCCACTGTTTTCACACCACCTTCTCTTTTTATTAAATCTGCACATGGATTTGTGACCACTTGCAAAATTGGCAGGCCACCTCTAACAATTAAGCACCACTGCATTAAGAGGAATGGGAACACTGCATGTTAGCATACTGCTTTTATAACTGACAAAGCCCTGATCTGGATAGCCCAGGTTAGCCTGCTCTCATCAGAGCTTGGAAGCTAAGCAGGGTCAGCCCTGGTTAGTACTTGGATGGGAGACCTCCAAGGAATTCCAGGGTTGATACTCAGAGGCAGACAATACCAAGCCACATCTGAACATTTCGTGCCTTGAAAACCCTTGTCATAAGTCAGCTGGGACTCAATGGTACTTACCACCACCACCACCACCACAACTGGCAAGGTCAGCCCCGGTTTGACAGGGCTTTTTTTCTGGAAAAAGAGGTGTCGGAACTCTCAAGAGGGAAATGAAGGAGAAACTCATGGGATTCTTTGACACCCTCCTTCAAAACTTGTTTTTTAAATTTTAAACATTTTTTGAGAATTTTCTTTCCTCAAAAAGGTTCTGGAACTCTGTTCCGGCACATTCCCCCAGGAAAAAAAGCCCTGGATGGGAGACCACCAAGGAATACCAAGGTCTGTACGCAGAGGCAGACAACAGCAAACCACCGCTGAACATCTCTCGCCTTCAAAACCCTATGGGGTCATTGTGAGTCAGTTGCAAATTGATGGCACTGCTTGCCATGCCCGCCATTGTGTGCCATCAGCTGCCCTTGCTGCTCACTATCAGAGAGTGGACGCTCCTGTTGAATACTAATTGGGCACTAAACGTTTGAACATTAGTTTCTTTGTTATGAATTCAGGACATTTTGGATTAACATATTCATGAGTAATTGTGTATAAGGTTTATATAATTTCTAATATGTTGTAGTTGTCAGCACTTCATGTGAGATTATAATAATATATTGAATATTTGTTAAGAATCAAGTTTTCATGGTGTGTCACTCATAGTCCGTTGATTATTTCCACCGTTTCGGTCCCACGTCATTTTTACCAGCCTGTTTACCTCCTTCCTTGGGCTTCGTGTGTGCTGCAATAGACCTCTGGAGCCTAAGGAAGGGGCAAACAGCCCCCCCCAAACAGCTATTTTCATGGGCAAAGCCCCTCCTCCCCCCTCAGAGCATTCGCAAGCCCAAAAGAGTAATGGGACGCCTTGAAGGTAGGTTCACCCTGATTATACTGACCTTTTTAAAAAACAGTTGTTTTAAGGACATAATTTCCCCCTCTTTAAAATGCTAATGACAGTGTGGGGAGCTCTGTTTCAATTAACGAGACTGAAGTGTTAAATCCCTTCTGGCTTTGGATTTGAATCATGGCCTTGTGCACATATGCATATGCTACTCTTTCCAGACTGATGGGAAAACTGATATTTGTCAGGGTCTGTTGGTGCCTGATAAAGTGAAGGATGATGTAGTACCTGCTCCGAAGCACACACAGTGACTCAGCGCATGGCTCCTCTGAAGCTCTTTTCTATTAGTGCAGCTGGCTCTCTGCCTAAGGCACACCATAACTTGAGCACATTGCCATGGCCAAACTCCACGTAGGGCCTGGAGATATGCTGGTATTACAACTGATCTGTGGCTGACCAGGGGTCGTTTCGTAGAAAAAGAGCTAGGGGAACTCATTAGCATAACACATTAGCATATGCCACACACCCTGACATCACCGGAAGTGTGTCATAAGGCCACACCCCCTGACATCACCAGAAGTGTGTCATAAGGCCACACACCCCGCCCCCAACGGTCCCGGCCACCGCTGCCAGCCTTGCAACTCCACTGAACACTGCATGTTAGCATACTGCTTTTATAACTGACAAAGCCCTGATCTGGATAGCCCAGGTTAGCCTGCTCTCATCAGAGCTTGGAAGCTAAGCAGGGTCAGCCCTGGTTAGTACTTGGATGGGAGACCTCCAAGGAATTCCAGGGTTGATACTCAGAGGCAGACAATACCCCCCCGAAATGACCTCTGTGGCTGACACAGATCAAATAGCTTCTTTGGAGGCGGCATTGTACCCTGCTACGTTCCCTCCCCAAGTCCTGCCTTCCCCAGGCTCCACCCCCCCCCAAATCTCCAGGAATTTCCCAACCCAGAGCCAGCAATGCTAAGCACATTGCTATGCAATGTGGGGGTGGGGGCCCTGTGTGGATGATGCAGAATGATAGGAAGGGGTTCAACTGTTTGAGCCCAAGTCACACTTTTATAAAGCACCTTGGTTTTCCACCCTAAAAAAATGCTTCCTCATTGCAGCGGGATCCATGATGCAGTGGTAATATTGGGGAGCCTTCCTGTCCAAAAGAATCATCTAGGATACCTCTAGGTCCTGAGGCACAGGGAAGCGCCGTATAAATACCCTACATGATATGGTTCTCAGATAGGGTTGCCAGATCCAGGGTGAGAAACTCCTCTGGAGATTTGGGGATGTAGCCTTGGGGAGGACAGGGACCTCAGCGGGGAACGATGCCATAGAGTCCACCGTCCAAACCATCCCATTTTCTCCAGGGGGACTGATCTCTGCAGTCTGGAGATCAGCTGTAATTCCCCAGGATCCCCAGGTCCCACCTGGAGTCTAGCATCACTATTCTCAGATACCTACTGAGCTAGACCTACTCATGTGATCTGTAGACCACAAAATCAAGGTCCATACTCCCACATACAAACCTCAGGAAGGGACAGGGTGGACATGTCATGTGGGCCGGCAATCCAAGCCTCACACATGACCACATACGTGATGCTGTCTTACACTGAATCAGACCATCGGTCCATCAAGGTCCATATTGTCTGCTCAGACTGGTGGCAGCTCTCCAGGTTCTGAGGTCTTTCACTTCACCAGGGATTTATCCTGGGACTTTCTACGTGGAGAGCAGAGGCTCTTCCACTGAGCCACAGTCCCTTCCCAGTGAACATCTGCACAGAACTCTTATTTCTTTTCCAGGTTCTTTTGGCCACTCGCAACAGGCAAACAAAGTCTGCTGTTTTCTCAATAGTATGTGTGTGGGGTTTTTTTACCCTTCGCAAATCTTCCTGATCTTCTGTTTGAGCTGCTCCCCTTGATAGAAGATAATGAAGACGTTCTTTTTCATCTCTTCTTGCTGAGAGAAAGAAATGCAACGTAAATAGATTTTTACATGTCATAACCAAACAGCATCAATTTACAGCTAATGCATACCAAATATAAAACTAGAGGTAGCAAAATGAAAGACTTGTGTACACCTACAGTGACCGGGTCTTCCAGGGGAGTGTCCATTTCACTGAACCGCAGGTAGATGTTTCCTCGACAGGCTCTCCATAGCAAACGTTCAAAGGGGCCCATCCTTTCCCTTTTGATCACTCCAGCTATGAATCTGCATAGCGCAAACAAGATGGATAAATTGCAGGCACACTGTTTCTTGCACTGAGGATTAAGATCTAATAACAGCGCTGTCCTATGGAGAGTGACTCCAGTCTAAGCACATTGATTTCATAGGATTCTGCATGGAATTGCACCACCATGACTTACTAAGGGGCTCCCATCTTCCCAGATAGCCCTCCTACCAGGTAGTCCAGCTGAGAGTTCCCCTGCTCCTAGTTAACGTACTGCCATTTCTAAGGCCAGAACAGAACACGGGACTTAAGGTGAAGGTTCCTTCTTCTCATAACCAAGGAGGACACTCTGATACTCTTGGGTTCCTCCTCCCACAATCCCTGGAGGCAGGAAATTGATTGCCCTTTCCACCTCCATAGGGAGGAGCCCACCCTCAGTCTGGAGACTTCCGCAACTGATAACAGCCCCCAATGTGTGCCAAACAAACAGACAGCAAGGTTTACAGAACCCTATGAAACCAACCATACAGGTAAAGATAAACGGTTAGAAGAGTGAAAGAACAATGAACATGGAGATTGGCAGTCAGTCACTGGAAGCATAATATGCTGAACAGAAACCTAACTAGGGTGAGTCCAGAGTGTCCTCCTCACCCTCGAGAAGAAGGAACCTTCATGGTAAGTTCAATGTCTCATTCTCTCTCAAGGGGAGGAGGATACTCTGATACACTTGGGATGCTACAAAGCGCATCAGATCCAGGGAGGGAAAAGTGACTGCCAAGCATAGAGATAACAGTAGGACTAGACCTTGCTGTAGGACTCTCCGCCAAATGCTGCATCAGCTGTGGCAATAGAGTCCATCTTGTAGTGCCTGATAAATGTTGACATCAAGGCTCAGGTAGCGGCCTTGCAGATATCTGCAATGGATGCATTTGTGTCAAACGCTGCTGATGTAGATGCACTTCTTGTTGAATGAGCTGTGAACCTCTCTGGGACTTGAAGGCCCTGAGATTCGAATGCCAAGGAGATGCAGTCCTTTAACAACCTGCTTAGTGTTGCCTTAGAAACCCTTTCCCCCTTGATTGCTGGATGAAAAGCCACAAAAAGGGAACCCAACTTTTTAAATGGCTTGGTCCTTCTGATATAAATGCAAAGTATCTGCAAAAGTCAAACATTCTTCTCCCCAGGATGAGACAGCTTTGGGCAGAAGGGTGGTAGATATATCTCCTTTGACCTGTGAAAAGGTGAGTTAACCTTGGGAATGAAGGTGGGATCTGTGCGTAGAACCACCATGTCCTTTTGGAAGATGCATAAGCCCATTCTGATGGAGAGAGCACTTATCTCTGAGACCCATCTTGCTGATGTAACCTTCAGGGTAAGGAACTCCAGGGAAACCTCCCTCAGAGGCTCTGGAGGACTGGTTAGAGCCTGAAGAATGACATGAAGTCTCCTAAAGGAAAACCTGGAGGTGGCTGAGCCAAATAACTCCCTTCAGAAATCTCTTCACTGCTGAGTGCCCAAAGAGTGGCGCACCACTAACAGATGAAAGTATGGCACTCAGAATGACGGAGAGTGCTTGCTCTTAGACCCTGAAAGACTCCATCCTGAGGAAGATCCAGGGTGTCTGGCTGCAGGTGTTTCCTCTTGCACCATCTGACAAAAGCCTCCCAAGAACTGTTGTAAATTCTAGAAGTGGAGCTGCTCTGGGCCACCATTATGGTCTGAATGACCTGATCAGAGAAACCCAGTGTGATCAACGCTTGCCGCTCAATCTCCATCCTGTCAGACAAAGCCAAGCTGGCTCTGGATGACAGATGGGACCCCGGGTTAGCATACTGGGTGACAGTGGAAGTTCCCATGGAGGTTGAACTGATGATTTCAGCAGGCTGGAAAACCAAGGTCTCAACTCTGCCTTCTCCTTTTTCATTTTGCAAAAGTATGGGGGGAAAGGCAGATGGCCAAGGGGACACCAGAGCGTTCACTTGTTCAGCTTGTCGACACTGGTGTCTCAAGAAGAATCTGGGTGTCTTGGCATTGTTTGGAGAGACAAAGATATCTACGCATGGTAGGGCGAAATGTAGAACCAGGGACTGGAATGTTTCCTGGCTGAGGGACCATTACCCCTGGTCCAGCCTGGTGTGGCTGAGCTTATCTGCTTGAACATTTGCTATGCCACTGCTGTGCCTAGGACATGAGGATAGTTGACTCCTGCTGTAGCTTCTTGGCTTTGCTGCCTCCCTGGCAGTTCATGTGTGCCTTGGCTGTGGTGTTGTCTGGCTGTATACATATGTTCAATTGAGACAGGTGGTCTTGGAAGTGGAGAAGTGCCAGACAAATTGCATGCAGTTCCAAAAGACTGATGTTGAGGGAAGCTTCTTGATGGGACTAGGTCCCCTGGATGTGGCCTAGTGTGCAGTGGCCCCCCAACCCATCAGGCTGGCATCTGTTGTGATCTGTAGGTGTGTGGTCACTTGGAAGGGTTTGCCTACAAGTGTTTCTTGGTTGTCCACCAAAGGAGGTCCTTCCTGAAATGCTGACTGATGCTGACCCTGATGTGCTTTTGGGGGGCTATGAGACTTTGATATGGCAATAGCGTCCACTGAAGTACCTGAGAGTATGCCCGGGCCCAATGGACTATCTCAGTAGCTGTAATCATGTAACCTAGCAGATGTGCTAGGATCATCAAGTCCATTGATTTCACAGAGCAAACCTGTTTCACAATCTGAATAATCTTCTCTGCTCTGTCTAGCGGAATAATTTTTTTTCTGGATTGAATCTATCACTGACCCCAAATCTGTGATGACTTGGGTAGTTGGCTCTTCTGGAGTTTGATTAGGAAGCCATGACTGGAAAGGCACTGGATAGTGTCCTGAATGTCCCTGAGTGCCTGATCTTGTGAATGTGACCTTATAAGGAGGGACTGGTGAGCTCAGGAATCTGTCATGAGGTGGGGTGACAAATTCTATTAAATAGCCATAGGTTATGGGGGTTTTCACCCATTTATCGGAGGCTGATAAATTCTAAGCTTGATGGAATTTTTGAAGCCGTCCCCCCACCAGAGCTAGCCTGGCATCACTTTTGTTGTTGCCACTGTTTTCCTCCCTTAATGGAGACTGGTGCTTGGGCTGAACTGTAGCGTTGACTTGTGGCTCTGAAGTTAGGCCATGACTGCCACTTGGAGTCTGATCTAAATCATGGAAGTGTTCTGTAAGAACAAAAGGACTGTGAACCATAATTTTTTCTGCTGTCTGCCCTCCCTCTTATAGGTGAATAACTGGACCATCTTCTTGTCCTTGGTCTCAATTAAGATGTCCTCTAGGCTATCCCCAAACAGCTTGCCACATGAGACTTAGAAAAGGAGTTGATGTTCCAGGACTTGAGTTGGAGATGTCTTCTGGCTATTACTGTGGAAGTCATTGCTCTTGCTGAGGACTGGATCCTGTCCAGGCTAGCATTAGACATGAAGGCTGCTGCCCTCTCCAGATTGTGCATGTAACTTGGACAGGCACTTATTTAAATCTGGTTATTCTTGGGAAAATTTACAAAGCCACATGTATGAGGGTCTTGCCTTCAGGGAAGTGGCAGCAGAAGCTTTAATGGAGAAGGCAATGGCCTTGTGGGCTCTGAGGAGAGCTGAGTCACTTTTTTGATCATTGGGATCTCTAAGGTTGCCCTCTCCCTCTTTTCGAAGAGCCACCCCTGATGCTAAGTTAGCACCACAGGAGCATCTACCATTGGAACTTTCAGTAAGCTGGTTACCTTGGGAGGAAAAGAATACATTCTTTTAGCCTGTTCAGAATGTGAATGGTTTAAAAATCTCAGTTTTTAAAAAGGAAGGGAAGGGAAAAGTTGAACCCAGATCTCTAACCCTAGAGAAAACCTCAGGGGGCCCTTTTTCATCATCATCATCATCATCATCATCATCATCCTGTTCCTCCTTCAGGATTTCTACCTTAGGGACAGAAAGCTGTAGGATTTTTAATGCTTCATGTAAGAGAGCGGGGAGCTCCTCATGAGAAAAAAGGCAGTGAGTTGGCTTGCTCTGCTGAGGGACTTCATCCTCAGACAACTGGTCTTCCTCTTTGTCCAGATCTGCATTAGAATCCTCAGAGCCAAAGGGGGAATCCCCATCTTCAAATCTGTAGTCTGAGAAATCTGAACAATTGTTCCTAATGGGGAAGGTGCTTTTACAAGCAGCTTTTTTTTGGTCAAGAGGAGCCTCGGTGTTTCTGTGTCTACAGGCCTTGTAGCTAATTTTTTTGAAAGTGTTTGACTGGAGAGGATGAGGCCTCACATCATCTTTTCTGGGAGGGTAAAGAAGCTCTTTTTTTCTACTCTCTGATTGGAGACAAATTGTTCTAGCCAGTCCTGGAAGCCTGGTTGGGGGAGCTATTGTCTCCCTTCGACTGAGACTGACCACTCTGATGGCTGCAGAAGGTTGCGCTGAGCAGGCCTGATGGACTGATACAGGCCATCCTGGCTGATGAGTAGAGAGTGCCAAAATTCGAGCCTAATTCTTCATGATCCGAGCCGGGCGATTCTTGGCCTATGGCTCTTTCCAGGAGCTCTGCCACAGCGGCACAGCTGGGCAAGCGGGTTTGCAGGGATTTCCTACTCTGCTACCTGGGGATCAGCTCTCCTTTGGAGAGGGTCCCATGGTCGGAGACCTCAGCTGCAGACATTGCCATGACTGAAGCCATGACTGAAGCAGCAGGCAAAAGACAAACAGCCTTGGGAAGACGAGGTCACAAGAACAAACAAAGTGTGTGTTTTTTTAAAGCAGCGGGCAAAAGGCAAACAGCCTTGGGAAGACGAGGTCAGAAGAACAAACAAAGTGTGTGTCTTTTTTAAACAAAGGGAAAGGCACACACATGGAAAGAGAAAAACAAAAACAAAGTGCAACCAAAGGAGCTTCATAAAGGAAAATTTCAGGAGCTCTCTAAATCCACTGCTCTCTCAAGTGTATCAGAACCCAAGTATATCGGGGTGTTCTCCTTCCCTCAAGTGAAGCAACCAGGCCCCCTTCCATCAGGCAAGAGCCAGCTTGCTGTAGTGGTTAAGAGCAGTGGATTCTAATCTGGAGAACCGGGTTTGATTCCCCCATTCCTCTACATAAAGCCAGCTGAGCTAGGTGACCTTGGGCCAGTCACAGTTCTCTCAGAACACCCTCAACCCCACCTACCTCACAGGGTATCTGTTGTGGGGACAGGAAGGGAAGGAGATTGTAAACCACTCTGAGACTCCTTCAGGTAGTGAAGAGTGGGGTATAAAAATAACTCTTCTTCTTCTCAGGCGGAGGCAGGAAAAAGTCTGAGGGTGGGCTCCTGCCCCCTCCAGAGATGGAAAGTGCAATCAATTTCCTGTCTCCAGGGATTGTGGGAAGAGGAACCGAAGCATATCAGAGAAGCATATCAGAGTGTCCTCCTCCCCTCGAGAGAGAAAGGGAAACAACCAGCCCCCCTTTCATCAGGCAAGAATGTTGCTAGCATTATATTTTGTTTCTTAGTTGATATTTGTAATAGGTTTTCCTCACCGTAGGGCATTTGGGAAATGTCACTTTTGATTGAAAAGCAAGGTAAAATACACAAATAATAATGTTCCGTATCTTACATAAAACTAGACATTCGGTTTGTAAAAGATGGTGGTTAGCGATACATTTGATCTCAGGGCTGATTTGACATTTGCCTACACATCATTCACTACTTCGTCACCCACACACACAAGCCTTGAATCAGCAAGTGAACTGCCTCCGTTCCATAACTCCCATATACATGTAATGTTAAGTAAGCATACCTATTTTGCAATGTAATCCTAAACAGAGTTACAGCCTTCTAAGAACATTTAAGTTAATGGGCTAGGAAGGGTGTAAGCACTGTTTAGGATGCTGCTGTTACTCAGCCAAATGTTGGAGCACATGTTCTCTACTCAAGTATCATCAATGCCTAGGCATACCTTTGGTATGCAATTGGTGATTGAAGTGAGAACAGCTGGTATGTTATTAATAATACAGTATGGATATATTGATAGCACACTCATTTCAGACTTTTTAAAGTTATATAATATATTTTAAGATCCTTTTCTAACTATGTACCACATAAAGAGGGTCAGTAGTTTGGCAATAAAAGCTTCATGAATCCAGGCTTTGAAACAATGCAGTATAGATGGGATGCCTCTCAGGTAAGGTACATAAAGTTAAAAACTTTATGGTTTAGAAAATACAAATGATGTCTTAATGTTTTAATTTATGGCTCAGGGTGCCTGGGCTGCAATGGTAATGATGTGTATTTGGTGGATGGTAGTGGATTGAAGGTTAAGAACCTTTGCCATAGAGGGAAGAGAAAGAGTTAAGCATGTTGAGGTTGCTAGGTAACCAAAAGAAGGCCTCTCCAACCATTTCTGGGCCTAGCCAGAAAACAAATTGCCTTCCATTTCAATGAGGTATTTGGAGAAGAAGGCCCCAATGAATTACACATTATGTCCCTAGGGTGAAAAGTATTATTTATTAAACCAAATCTAGTCCAATGCTACTAACCCCAGTTTCGCTGCAACAGCTGCAGGAGTGCTTCTTAATTCCAATAGCCCAGAAGTGTCTTCATTGAAGAAATCATCAGGCAGATTAGTTTCCGTCTGAAAGCAAAAATGACATTTTTCTTATTTAAGTATTTTTAAGGCCATTTTTCTCCCCCCTCCCGAGGGTGGGGGACCTAAAAAAGAGATTACAAAACAATACACAAACCAAAGACAAAACAAAAAAAACAGGTCTAGTCTGAAAACCACCAGTACTGAAAATGGTGAATCATGCTTCTATATTGTTAAGGCAGGCTTTGATCATCTGAGATACCAGCCTTCTACTGGTATAATAGTCACGTGTCCTTCATAGATGTTTAAACCCAGAAAGCAGTGAGTAGTGGATCCCATTCAGGAAGCAAAAGGGAAGAGAGTGCAGAATCGTGGAAGTATTTGGGGAGAATGGCTGCAGGAGGCAAGCTGCAGGCTGTGAAAATGCTCATCTTCCCTCCCTGCCCATGCATCTCATTCCTGTAGTTTCCCAACTCCCTGCGTTCTTTATGTGATGGCAGAAAAGATATGGCAGATTTTTCTCTACATGAGCTGCAGGCAGCCCTTGCAAAGAAGGGGGGGACGTCTGGACAGCATCACCCCCAGCCCAGCCATGACTCATGTGGCTTGTAGCTTTTTTTTTAACCTTAAAGCCAGACAAAAGAAAAACATCAACTTCCCTGGGCCAAAGGAGAAACTGCGCCGTCCCTACATGTAGGGGTCAGAGCTAGCCTCTGTTTTCAGAACGGCACCTCATCCCTGGTTCAGATCATGGTGCCAGCATACCTTGAGGTGGAGCAGCTGCCAGGCCTTAGGGCTTCTGGTGGGTTCCAATGCTGCTGACCCTTCCCCCCATTCACCTCCCATGCTACCTGTCTGTACCAGTGCTCCCAACTGCCCAACGTCATTGAGGAAGGGCATGTGGGTGGTGCATAGTGGTGGAACTCCCGGTGACAATAACAGCAGCACTCTCAGCAGTATATTGGGGCTCATGGTGTCGGGCAAAGGGTGTGCAGATGGGGCAGGGAACTGAGCATGGACAGTGGGAGGGCTTGCAAGCAGAAGAAGGATGATAGGACAGGTGGGGGCATGCAGGTGTGGAGGAAGAAAAAAACGCATGCGGAGGGCCCTGGTGGTGGGCAGATGCAGGGGCCCTGGGCACTGTCTGCTCAGGGGCCCCCAAACCTGGAACTGGCCCTGGTGTAAAGACATGAATCTTCTGATACTATGTCTACTTTGACCCTAAGCTTGGTGTTGAAAAACAACAACAGCAATGGAGAGGCGAATATTCTGGAAAGCCCCAATGGCATATTCAAAGATTACATCACCTCAAAGAAGTCCTGGGTTTTCTTCAGGAGATGTTTCAGCTCTGTGAGTTCTAGAAAGTTCTGCCTCAATGTTTGCAGGTTATTATTGGCTTCTTGCAACTCCCCATCCAGTCTTTCCAGAACCGCCTGTAGCCGGAACAGAATAAAAAGTCAAACCCAATTATTCCTTTGTACACCTCAATGCTGGCAAAGCAGACTCCTATAGAGATGGATTTGTAGGCGGCAAACCTCTTCAGATATGAACAGTGTACTTGGCAGCCTTGCAGTGAACATTAAAAGCACTGTTTCTGAGAATAATTCATGAATTACTCAAGTGACACACCCAGAGAGAGAAACCACAACAAACCTCTTCCAGGCTGCATAAGGAAAAACAAAGAATTAGTTTGTAAATTTCATTTCACAGTTTGCACAAGTTTATTAGTGCAAAACAGTCAACCAGTTGGCCACTATGCAGATGCTGAAAGACATGCAGTTGTGATGCCCAGAGAAGCTCAGGGTGGTGTACATCATTCTCCCCTCCTCTGTT
>NW_015169821.1:474546-483902 GCF_001447785.1 Gekko japonicus | reverse complement strand
AGGGCAGCATCTGAATACATTACAATTTCAAAACCAAGGTATCTTCCAGTCACCTGGAAAGAAAGCCAAAAGGTATGTTTTCAATGTCCATCTAGGCTACAAGTGAAGGTTGCCTAAAATATCCTAGCAGAAGATCTGGGGAACTGGGAGGAAGTTAGTATGTTAGAGCTGGGACTGAGGGTGTTTACCTACTAACAGTGCAACCCTAAACAGGGTTACACCATTGAAGTCAATGTGCTTAAAAGGGGGTAACTGACAGTTAAGAATTGTCTTTAGGACTGTACTGTAAAAGACCAAAAGGAAGCTACTGTTTTGCCAGCCCTTACCTGCAATTTGTCCCTAAACAATATAGAAATAATAGTGACCTACCTTAGGTTGCTGTTACTGGATTTGTATCCACATTTATGTATTTGGGCATTTTTCCATGTGGGCTTTTTTCCATGTGGGCTTTTTTCCTGTGAGCATTTATGACCGTGGGTTTTTTCCTAGAACCAGGTTTAGGGAGTGGAGGGACTTCAACAGGGTATAATGCCATAGAGTCCACTGGCCAAAGCAGCCAATGTAATAGCTGGGAAATTTTCTGTAGGGGAAATGATGTGCTGTGGCTGGGGAACACAGTGATTTCTGGGAGATCTCCAGGCCCCACAGGGAGACTGGCAACTCCAGTGATGGTTTAAGGGAAGATTGGGGTATGTATTTTGGCAACTCCAGTGACCGTTTAAGGGAAAATTGCGATATGTATTTCTTCTGAGGACACATTCAATGACTCCCAACAGCTACAACAAACTGTTTAGAATGTTAGAGGCAAAGGCCAATCAGGCCACAGATGCAAATGACCTCTGTGTTCCAACTGGCTATTGGGGGGAGAGGAACAGCAAACTGTTTAGAATATTGGAGGTGAGACTCAGGCAACGCAGGCAATGGATAGGGACAGCTTCTGAGTCAACTGATTTGTGTTATCGTGGACACTCCTGCGCTGGAGGATTGTTCCACTAGCCCAGGTCTGCTTTATCTACAGCAGAGGGCTTTTATGCTGAGGTCTTTGGACTAATTGTATACAGAGGTCAGATTTGCAGAATGAACGCTCCTATTTCCCAGGAACTGAGACAACACTCTAGGTTTAATGAATAAATGTTGCTTTTACTAAAGAGTTCTCAAGCACACCTAAACAAATGCACTCCCACAGTCTCACAAGATTTCTTTTAGTTACAATAGTTACAGAAAACAGTAAGCATTGAAAATAATAAATTCAGACAAACAATGAGGAAGGACACAGAAGGGTAGCATTAATACTCATCTGATTCAGAAGGGATTCTTCCTCAGTGTGGAAATCAGGAACGAAAGGTCTCACCAAGGGATTCTTCTCTCACACGGGTAGATAAGCCAACCACGTGTGTGTTTCCTTGGTGTGCACTCCCAAGAAAACCCGAGAGAATCTCCTGCAGCAGAGCTTAGGTTGCCAGCATAGAAAATAACAAAAGCATCAAAATGGGGATGACACAATGGGGCACGGCTATACTCATCTGAGGTCCAGCTGAGGAAGAACTCTCCTCCTTGGAACGCTGGGCAGCCGAAATGCAGCAGCTTGTGAACTCCAAGGCACACAGGTAGGACCAGCCAAACCACGTGTGAGCTCTCTGGGTCGCGACTCCGGAGAACTTAGGTAGTAGAGTCACTTGTAGCACCTTAGTGCACTGCTATGGGGAGGGTGGGTTAACCAGAGAGACAAAGGAGAGTTTCTCCTTAAATAAACTCTTTTTGGGGCATGTGCTATCCAGCCATAAACTATCAAACCCGTCCTCTAAACTATCACTACTGGATGAAGAGGGGGTGACGAGGGGATGACGAGGGGGTGACGCTCTCCTGAGGGGTGGTGGCAATATGCAGATCCTACTCCTACATCAAAGGTGCCTTTTGGCAAGGTGTGAATCTTCCGTTCCCATGGACACCTCTTGATTTGCAGATCTGGTTCCTGCTCCAAAGCCATAAACGCTATTGTCTTTAGATCTCCAAACCAGATTAAGGGAGTAGGGTCACTTGCTCTTTCCATTCCAAGAATGCCGGGGTTCGCTGGGGATTTTCCATAGCTCTCCAAGTGGGTGCAATGGCGCGGTGTCTTCTCCATCCCACAGAGTCATGGGATACATTCCAGGGACGCACATGGTCCGTATGTGCAACGGCAGGCCCAGGCCAGCCTATTTCTAGGCAAGCATGAGATGCAGAACAAAGCAACACACAACATACAGCAATCCCTGAATACATATTGCATAGGTATTCATGCTAGAGACACACATAAGCAGCATCACCACTATACAGAAATACAAACATAAGCTCATATCGTTACAAAACATAGTGAAGGAAATAAATATGTCAAAATTGGAGACTGATGGGCAGATGTATCCTTATTGTGGAATGCTGAGAGTTATTAACTGAGACCCTGCCATTACACTCCATGGCATCCATCCATAAGTTATACAAATGACAGAGCTGGGGGGGGGGATCTCTCTCAGACTTCACGGAGGTGTGAAATATTCATCAAGCACCATCCTTACCTAGCTTACCAGTCAAATTTGTATTTAGGCCTATTTTTTAAATGTCCTATTAGAGCAGAATACTTCTTTTGAAGCTGTGAAATTTTAGGTTTTAATGTTGACTCACTAATTTATGTGAAAAGACTGCTAAGCAAACCAAGCACATTTACACAAAGCTCAGGTGATAACGTCCCATCTTCCAAAAATATATCAGTGCATGGTGTTGAATATTACCCAATACAGATAGATCCAAGTAAATAAGAATTGCTTTGTTCAACTGAATTATTTCAGGTTACCATTTTATTTACACAACTCCTTTCACGCTTTTGATACAGATTTTTATTACAGATTTTGTTTTTCATATTATCCCTGACCAGATTTCTTTGTTTTCCATCTAGGATGCCTTGTGATTGCACACAAGTGGGGTAAAGAACAGATGCAGGTATTTGTATCAAGTTTCCATTTTTGAAATAGTTACAAATATTTTTGTGGATTGGCAACGAACTCTTTCTCTCCCAAATCACCTATCCAGTCAGTTAACATTTTGTATCTGTAATTATCTAATATATAGTAAAGGCAGAATATATACAAATATTGCATTTCTATTTAATGGCAGCTTTCAAATGGAAAAGTGTTCTGCATTACATCAGTGTGCCTACAGCAGTGGGGAAAATATGCAATGTGATTTAGGTAAAGTCACCCCATGTGCTTGAAATGATGTAAGGCCTTGCCTTGAGTTTCATCAGAAATCTACTGAGAGGTAGAAAGGAAAGCAAGCTAAAGTCAGTGTGTCCTAAACAAGGACAAAGTTGTCCTCCCCTCCTCAGCCCAAATTAAGACTCGGGACAGAAAACAGTCTGGAGTATGGTGACAGAACTTCCTTGGCATTGGTCTTCCATCCTCAAGAGCCTACCCTGCAGTAAGTTTTACTAGGGACCTCTTGTTTATAGGCGGAATGTTGGAAATCATGGAGAAATTGTCATACAAATGCAAAAGTAATAAGACTGCCCTACACTGAATCATGAATTTGCCCTATACTGAATCAGACCATTGGTTCATCAAGTCAGTATTGTCTACTCAGACTGGCAGCGGCTCTCCAGGGACTGAGACCTTTCATATCACCAACTGCCTGGTCCTTTTGACTGGAGAGTCTGGGAATCGAACCTGGGACCTTCTGCGTGCAAAGCAGATGCTCTGCCACTGAGACACAGCCCTTCCCTGATGTATTTTCCCAGTCATCTTTCACTGATCTGAAATTATTGCAGCTTAACATCTCCTGTGTTTGATTGGTCAACTGAGTCAAGAATTCCAGCTCTGGATACAGCTCTGCCATTGGGCAGGTTATACCATTGCACAGGGGGTTTCTTGTCCACCCCTTCTCTTCCTGGGGAAGACTAGCCAGCTGGATTGAGACGCATGATAGTGATGGTAAGCAATCACCTTTCTCATCCCTTCTTTCTCCATCATCCCTGACCGGGCACCTAAACAGAAAGCAAGCAGCCAATAGGAGCTAAAGCTTTTCATCAGGAAGAGTATATATTTATTGATCTGAAATCTTTAAAACCTGCTGTTCTGTTCTTTAAAAAAATCTCCAGGGGAGTTTATGATCTTTAATTTAGTGCCATACCAGTAACTCCAAGGAGGGTTTTGCATGAATGGGGTACCACCACAGAAGAAGGCTCCTTGCCCAGATGCCGCTTCCTTCCCCTCTGACGACAGAGTCTGGAGCAGAGTTTCCAGCTTACATCACAAAGGGCCGGTGGGTCCCCAAGGAAGCTTTTGGCAACTCACTTATTCAGAGGAAGGGCCAGTATATAAGAGCTTAGCTTAGTTTTAGAGCCATTTTCCCACAAGTCGGTCCAGCTGGCTGGATCTTTATATGTCTCCAAGAGACACTAGCAAAAGATATTCATAGAGTTAAAAGTCTACTGTTTAGTTAAGAGCATCACACTGGTTGAAATATATTTCCAGGTGGATGTGCCACTGTCAGCAAAGAATTTCATGCACATCTTATTTAGAGATCATAGGACATCTTACACATCACAAATAATTGAGTAATTAAGCTTTGGGGAAGGGGGGAGGGGGCCTGCTACATCATTGAAAGCATCTTCCATGATGGATCTCTGCGAAGCCAATCACCAACACCTGCTGCTCAAAGTGGAATACTCCCGCAAAAGCTTTAATTCTTGCTTCTGCTGAGAGGGAATCCTTTCCTTTCATTTTGCCTTCCGTTCCATTACACGCCACCAGGACTTCAAGACGTTCATTGACTGTGCTGAGATCTTGGCTGTGTGGTGGCAACATAAGCAGGACTGACCCAGCTTTTTTTAAAATGAACTCAGCCAAGTGAAGGGATCGTTTTTCTCTCCTGACATTTTCAACTACTTAGATACTCCATTATCCGTTACCAGAATGTCCCCCTATAAGCGCCAGCAATTTCACTGGTTAGCAATTAGCTACTGAAATTAGTGCAAACAAACAAATAGATAAACACCCCACTCCCATGGCCTCACCTGGACATGAACCCAGAAATTTTTCAAAGAAAGAAGGGGATACTGACTTTTTTTTTTTAATTATTGGATCGGGTTTTGCCCTGGCCCATCTTTTGCATATCGACCTGGAGATCTCTGGCATTTCCATCCTGCCTACAAGTTGGCTTTGTCAATAAACTTCCACCCTGCCCATATTTTGGGTATTGATCCAGTGAGCGCACACATTCCTTTCTCCTACTGCTGCATTGTCAGCAAAATCTTTATATTGTTCGAAGACACTGAGAAGAAAAAGAGAATAGCTGCTAGATGGGTGTCTTAGTTGCAGAATCAATCCTGTGCTCTGGTTCTCTTTTAAAAGTCCTGTCTCAAGACTAATCAGTTCCAGAAGGCCATTCAAGGAGGGTGTTGGAAGATTCATACCACAGAGGCACTGGCAACGATAATTAGAACCATTTTATCAGCTGCAGAGAATCAGACTCGCCCATAAGTCAAACACTAGGCTCTTGTTTCCCCCACACACACACAGCTTTATGAGACAAATAGTTATGAAGGTTTACAAAAGAGGCTGTGAACCAGCCCTGGCAAAAATTCAACGTTTTGAAATTTGAGGAGAGACAGAAGGTGGATTCAAAGGGGAAGCCTTGGCAGGGATTTTGAGGGATCTGGGGGAATTTCTGTAAGATTTGTCTGCATTCGCTAGACAATTAGAACTAGATTCTACCTTTCAAAATGGTAGGAAGGAAAGGAAAAGAGGACATGCCCTGACCTTTAGGGAGAGGTTGAGTGGCCTTAATGTTTGCTGCAAAGTTCTATTTTATTCAGATGGGTTTAATGCTGAGTAATAAAGCTGTAGACTCACCACCACTGAATATGCAGTCCCCCAAAGTCCTTGGAACTTTCATTGCACTTTTCTAGAATACACACATTGCTGCTTTTATACAATAGCTTGGGTCCAAAGGTTCCACTCTTCAACAGTGGGGTTTTCCTCCAATACAAAGAGCCTTCTTCTCGAATAAGAGGTACCTTCCACTGGTGGATGGGCAGGCTGGGAGTGAAGAGCAGACCTGGAAAAGGGTCCCATCCCTTCAGAGGGCAGGAGGAAGAGGCAGCCTGCCTGCCTGCCCACCCAACCTGAGCAGGACTTAGGCAGGTTGGACACAACTTACCTTGTGTGGAGCTCGAGCTGCCCAGCCATCACCTCCCCGAGGACATGCAGGGTCGGCTCTTCTCCCCTAGGCTATGCAGAGCTTGAGCAGGCTGCCCCCCTGGGCTGGCTCAGGCAAGGGGGAGGCCATCAGCCCACCAGGAGAAGTCCTGGTGGACATCATGGCCAATCCTCCCCTTGTTGCCCCTTAGGAAGACTTCTTGCCTCGAGGAAGACTCGTCTATTAGAAGAATAAGAACCTTTTTGACTGTTAAAGTACAATTATTCCTATCCTTAATAATTGTGAATACCTTTAAAAATGCTTAATATTTGTTTACAAAAGCTTAGAATGCTGCCAGTCAGAAGGAGAATAAAGTCAGTTTGCTGCATGAGCCAATAAGCACTGCTTGCGTTAAAACAGATGCTGCATAGTTTTCACTTGCCTGTTTCCCCCTACTTAGTGTTGAATCCTTTTTTTCTTTTCTTTTTTTGGCTAGTGAAGCAACAGATTATTATTGTTCTTTGGTAAAGATGTAGGATAATTTTCCATATGTGTGTGTTTTTAAAAGACAGTGGAACGGAGGCCCTTTGGAATTTTGGGTGACATTCTAGCTAATATCAGCTAATATCAGCTAGCATGTCACCCAAAATTCCTAAATTCTTCTTATTTCCTCAGCCATGCCTCTCTTTCCTTTGCCTACAAAGAAGCCTCCGCTTGATCGTAGCAGCATTCTGACAGCTGCTACAGCCATGTGAATGAGCCCTCTTCCCACCTGCTCATCAGCTCTGCTACCTCTGGGGTTGCCACTCACCTACTTGGCTTGGTTTCATTGCGCAGCAGAGACTTCTGGGCCTTCCCTGTTCCTTCTCCTGGGTACTGTCAAGGATGAGTCTGTGGTGGCAGCAGTGGCAGGACACAGAGTTATTACTGCTTCTGATTATGGAGTAATGACTATCAGAGCTAATAATGTACAGCCCACCAGGGGGGGAAACCCTGTTAGGATCCTGCCCAGGAGGACAGGTATTGTGGAACTATCATTGTGAATATGACACTGAATCATGCTCCATGCAGAACTGTCATTCTAATTCCATGTCCAGCTGATGGTGGGAAACTAATCCTAACAACCCATTCCTGGGAGAAAGCAGCACTGAAGAAGTTCCTAAGTAGACCTACTTAGGTTTACTCTCTAGGTGGCTTTAGTTTGAAAAAGACGGGGGGGGATCATTTTTAAAATACAGCTTGAGCATATCCTCCTGTCATTGGGGATTTTTTCTTTATCCCTCAACCTATATTAATTTTCTCAGTGTTCAGATTTGTGCAAACCTTTCAGGGATTTTTTGTGTGCGCAGAATCACATGTCCTCCTTTTACAACAATTGCTGCCTTGTTAACAAAGCCTTTTCCTTTGCTGCTGACTACCCTACCAAACACCATGTGATGAAAGCCACGGGCAAGAGAGGCCATCCTGGGCCTGTGAATGCAAAGGAGGGACTCAGTTACCATTCCCTGCAGCTGTCATGTTAGAAAAAGTTGGCTGAAGAGTGCAGTTCAAATGAGGAAACACAATATAGCTTATCAGATAGCCAGTAGCGTTAGGTGTGATGTACTCTGAGATACCTCGGCTGTTAAGTGACCCAGTGCACAGTGTCTGTGCACGTGAATCAGGCCTATGCATGTCTAGAATCTATATTATATTTAATCCCTTTGCAGTCATACCCTGGAGCCAGTATTGTTGTTGTTTTAAAAAGCTGTGTGTGCAGTCATTTTGCCAGCACAATTTACATCTGCATAATTGCTACATGCATGTATTTCAAATGCATAAGTAGGCACACACGGATCACTCATGATCAGAAACATTACTGTCATCTGAGCTAATGTAACAGTGTTCCAAGTAAAGTTAGCACTTGGAAAAGTACGGGCAATTCAGCCCTTCGTCATGCTGACAGGAGATGACAAGTAGGATCAAAATCACATATGAGCTTTCAAGTGGAGGAAAGTTGAAATGTGATTGGCAGGCAACCTCCATGCTGACTGTCAGAAAGAGGATTCAGACAGATCTGAAAAGTGCCTTTGCGCTTTTCCCGCATGCACACCTACCACAAGAGAAGGGATGGAAAGTACTTTAAGCAGCACACAGGAACTCAGTTTTGGGCATCAAGAGGCCTCATGGCTATCGCCTCACATTAAACTATTTTAAATTTTAGTGTTGGAAAGCAAGTCACAAACACCTAACGGCCATCAGATCCCTTCATGAGCCTCATATCCATGGGCCATCTTAGTTTTCAAAATGTGTGTGCCAATGGCCATGATCCCAAGTGCACTTAATCCCAACCATTTTAATAAACTCAGGACTGGGTTGCAGTCAGAAAGTATAACTTTATGCATCATATCTTGGTAGCTTCATTGCTGTTTTTATAGTTGTGATCATAAGCCACTTTGGGGCTTTTTTAACTGAAAAGTGGGATAAAGTAATTAAAATTAACAATACTGATATTGCAAGCATGCTTACTCATAAGCAAATCCTATATTTCAGTGAGACTTACTTCCTGCTCAGAATATTACAATGTGAATTCAGCTCTTCACTGACCTGACTTTCCCTGAATTATGTTCCTTATCACTAACTAGAAATACGGCCCATTGTGGAAATAATTTAAATGAGCTCTAGAAAGAGGCTCTGGGTAGGTGCCATGGCCTTGGGCACTCAGTGTCAATCAGGGCCGGCTCCAGCTTATTTTGCACCCTAGGCGAGGATCCCTTATGCCCCCCCACCCCCGTGCGCCCACCAATTTTCAAAAATAAATGCATTTTAGGAAGAATAAAATTGCCATGGCCTTGGGCACTCAGTGTCAATCAGGGCCGGCTCCAGCTTATTTTGCACCCTAGGCGAGGATCCCTTATGCCCCCCCACCCCCGTGCGCCCACCAATTTTCAAAAATAAATGCATTTTAGGAAGAATAAAAACCACAAATAATCAAGAAACTCCCAGAGTACGGGGCCGGGTGCAGTTTGGTGTCCCTAAGGGCCATCCCACTCTAGGCGATCGCCTAGTTCGCCTAGTGAGTGAGCCGGCCCTGGTGTCAATTTCCTGTGGCGACCTCAGCAGGGTACAATGACACGGAGCTTACCGTTTTCTCCAGGGGAACTGATCTCTGCCATCTGAAGAGCCAGTTTAGTGTAGTGGTTAAGTGT
>NW_015169821.1:465153-473739 GCF_001447785.1 Gekko japonicus | reverse complement strand
TAATGACACAGAGCCCACCATTTTCTCCAGGGGAACTGATCTTTGCCATCTGGAGATCGGTTATAATTCTGAGTGATCTCCAGCCATCACCTGGAGATTGGCAACAAAGGTCCCCCAGGAGGAAATGGCTGGTTTGGAGGGTGGAGTCTATGGCATTGTACCTGTCTGAGGTCCCACCCCTCCTCAAACCACACCCCCTTCAGGCTCCACCCCTCAAATCTCCAGGAATTTTCCAACCTGGAGTTGGCAGCCCTATCTCCTTCACAGCCAACCATCAACCTACCGTTATCTGCCCCTGATCTCTACCATCTGGAGAGCAGTTTTAATTCTGACTGATCTTCAGCCCTCACCTGGAGATTGGCAGCAATGGTTCCCCAGGAGGAAAAGTACAGTCTTACTCCGCAGCGGAGACCAAAGCAACTTACATCATTCTCTTCTCCTCCTTTTGATCTGCACAACAACCC
The DNA here is from genome assembly GCF_001447785.1 of Gekko japonicus. Lineage (NCBI taxonomy): Eukaryota > Metazoa > Chordata > Lepidosauria > Squamata > Gekkonidae > Gekko > Gekko japonicus. The sequence continues at coordinate 473,275 of NW_015169821.1, read as the reverse complement.
AGTGAGGTAGGTTAGGCTGAAAGCTAGGCTGAAATCACCCACTCAACTTGCACAGCAAGAGCCTGGGTCTAGCAGACCCTGCTCTGAAGCACTAAGTGCTACACCTAGGGTAGCCAACCTCCAGGTGGAGCCTGAAGATCACTGGATATAACAACTGAACTCCAGACAACAGATCTCTCCCTCCCTGGAAAAAATAACTACTTTGGAGGGTGGGCTCTATGACATTCTATTCAGCTGAGGCCTCTCCCCTCCCCAAACTCTGGCTTCCTTAGACTCCACCACAGAATATCCAGGAATTTCCCAAGCTGGAACCCTAGCTCAGGACTGGCCCCAATGAGTTCCCCACAAAGGCCTGGAAAGGGCTTCCTTCCTTTGCCTTTTTACTGACAGAACCAAGCTTGGTTGCCTAGCAACAGCTAGGGAAAAGTTAGTCCCACAGGAGCCAAGCAGGAGAAGTGTCTTTGTCAGGAGAGACAGCTGTTTTAATAGATTATTCTGTGAAGGAAGAGTATCCAGGCTGGCAGTGGATGGGAGAGAGGAGGAGATCCAGCACCCAGCCAATGGCACACGAGTACTCTTGAGTGGCGGTTGATGGGCCAATGACTGGTGGAGTGAACTGCACAACCAATGGGAGAGCTGGAAATGGCCAATACGTAAGGGAATTATATATGTAATAGGATGCTGTTTTCCCATAGTTACTAAACCTATTGTTAAATAATTACCTTAAAATTACTTTTTATCCTCATGCCCCTCAGTAGCAAAAAGGAGATCAGTTTGTCACAGTTTAAACTTCGCTTTTTTAGCTATTCTTTCTCCTTGCCAGCTGTTAACCTTCCTCTCTCTTAACCTTCAGATTTTTGCTTGTTCAGAACAGCTGCAGTTGTGTTCCCCCCTCCCAAAAAAGCCATTTCCCCCACTATGGAAACATTTACGATTATGTACTAGAATTATTCACATATTCTCCAAGAAAATGATTCTTTTTAGGATTCTTTTAGAGCAGGTAAAAGGAAGCACTTCTTCACCCAAAGAGTGATTAACACATGGAATTCACTGCCACAGGAGGTGGTGGCAGCTACAAGCATGGACGGCTTCAAGAGGGAATTAGATAAGCATATGGAAAAGAGGTCCGTCGGTGGCTATTAGCCACAAGGTATAGATAGGGACTCCAGGCTAAGTGATGCTCTGTATTCTTGGTGCTTGGAGGGGGGGCAATAGTGGGAGGGCTTCTAGTGTCCTGGCCCCACTTCTGGACCTCCTGATGGCACCTGGTATTTCTGGCCACTATGTAACAGAGTGTTGGACTGGATGGGCCATTGGCCTGATCCAGCATTGGCTTCTCTTATGTTCTTATTTTCACAGACTAGCTGGCTGACTCGAAGAAATAAGCTGGAACCAAAGACTGCTCCTCTACCCCTACTTATATTTTCTCCGGTTGGGCTCACTGGTGCAGGAGAATAAGGTGGCAGAGTGGGCTGTGTCTCTTCAGGCTGCAAGCAGGGGATCCCAGCTTTGAAAGTGACTTTGCATGCAAAGACTTCCCTGCAAATAGAAAGCTAGCAAGCAGGGAGAATGTTTGTGCTGGCTTACTGTTTTCCAATGACTTTTTTAACACGGGGGGGGGATGTTCCAAAAAGTGCTCTCTCAGTCTGAAGTGGGGCGACCCACTCTACCAGTTCAGCATTCTGCCTCCCCATTGTTCTGTATGTGTGAGTCAGGTCTGGAACTGGGCTATAAACAAGAAGAAATACCTGAGCCCACCATGAAGAGAGTTCTTGCACTGGCCTTTTTACTAGTCGTTACCCGGGGTTCTTTATCTGTCATATGCAGAAGCTGGGTTTTTTTAAGATTGCCAACCTCCAGGTGAGGCCTGGTGATCTTCTGCTATTACCAGACAACAAATATCAGTTCCCCTGGAGAAAATGGCTGCTTTGGAGGGTGGTCTCTATGACACTGTATTCGGCTGAGGTCCTTCCACTCCCCAAACCCTGCCTTCCCCTGCATTTGGGGGTGGAGCCTGGGGAGGTCAGGGTTTGTAGTGGACAGGGACCTGAACAGGGTATATTGCCATAGAGTCCACCCTCCAAAGCAACTGTTTGTCCCCAGGGGAGCTGATCTCTGTCATCTGGAGATCAGTTATAATCAGTTATAATTCTGGAAAATCTACAAGTCCCACCTGTTTGCTGGCAACCCGAGCTCAGTCCTAAGGGAATAGATATGGAGATACTGGCTACCGTCAGGGGATAGGGGGATAGGATTGACAGATCCAGGTTAGGGATCTCCTGGAGATTTGGAGATAGAACCTGGGGAAGACAGGGACTTCAGTGGGGTACAATGCCATAGAGACCACCAGTGTTCCCTCTAAACTGAGTTAGCTCAGGAAGGATGGCTCCAGAGCAAACTAATTTATGCAGTAGGCAAATTGGTTGCTCACAACTTTAATGCCAGTAGCTCACAAAGTAGAATTTTTGCTCACAAGATGCCACAGCTTAGAGGGAGCATTAGAGGCCACCCTTTTTTTTTTTTCCTTCCTCCAGGTGAAATGAGCTCTGTAGTCTGGAGATGAGCTGTAATTCCGGGGAATCCCCAGGTTCCACCTGGAGGCTGAGTCCCAGTACACACTAGGCACAGGGCAGGGTAGTGAGGCTAAGGTACAAGCAAGGCAAGGTGAAGGCACAATCCAGTGTGGCGTGGGTTCCTAGGCCATACACTGAGTCAAGAACAGGAGCAGGTTCAGGGCAAATCTAAAAGTTGAGGTCCAGATACAGTCCAAAAAGTCAAAGTCATGAGTCAGAGACAGGGTCCGTGGTGGCAAAGCCAGGAATAATTTGACGTGTGGCTTCCACGGCCATTTTCGCCCTCTCTCCACCCTTTATAGCAGAGATGTTGTCTCACAGCTGGGACAGATCATGCATGTGTGTGCACTTCCCTCCTTACTATCTAGACCCAGGTGTCTCTGAGCTGCTAATTGTGCACTCCGCCTTCTTTCCTGCATCTCGTGACAGACACACAGACACACCATCTACGTTCCAATGTCTCTGGAGGCGAGGGAGGCAAGGTGAATGGTGAGACACTATCTGGTTCTGAGCCGCGGGCCTGAAGAACTGGGAAGCTACAGCCAAACAGTACTTGGCAGGGTCACAGTAGCTTTCTGCAGAAGGTCGTCTGCAACTGGCTGCAAGCTGGGACCTCCCTTGCCTGCCCGTTCCTCTTCCGCAGAGGCCTCTGCCTCTTCAGGGTTGGCTGTACTCGGCTGATCCACAACAGGCTGGCATCCCTAATTCCCTCCTCTCTTTTCAATGACTTACTGTAACTTTATACCCAAATTAATTAGCACTGCGGTAAGCACTAACCAGAATTGCCCAAAGCATATTTGGAAACCAGCTATGAGGTAGACTTGGCTGAGAGAGAGAGAGAGAGAGAGAGAGAGAGAGAGAGAGAGAGAGAGAGAGAGAGAGAGCAGTGGCCCAAGGTCAGGCATTGAGCTTTAAGGCAAGTGAGCTTTAAGGCAAGTGAAAATTTGAACCCAAAACTCCCAAATCTAAGTTCAGGACTCTAAACACAACACCATGTCTATCCAGCCTGCAATTTTATCAGTCAAAGCTCTATTTTAAGGCAAGACTTCTGCAAGTTTTTCCCCAGACAGTGCATGAAAGGTGTCCTCAGTCCTGCCATCTTTGTAAATGGGTCCCATACATTTCTGGGAATCTAGTTAGCTGCAGGAACTAAAAGCCATTGCAGGCAACTGCAGCAGTGCCAGTAACAATCCTTTCCTTTCCTTTATAGAACGCTTCTAATCTTGGCAAATATATAACATCTCTTCATCTCCCGATCCCCCCCGCGTGGAAGAAAAAAACCCCTGCAGCTATGCCAATAATTAATGGCTCTGGCATGCCTTTTTGTCTCTCTTAGTGCAAATAAGTTTTGGCCTGCCCCAGTTCATTTTCAGCTTCTATATACGTGGTGCTTTTACCACATGTGAGGAAAAAGCAACTTCATTCTTTTTATTATAATGTCATCTCACTGGTTCCTTGCTGCTCACCATTCCATTGTCCTCTGATAGCGCTCATCCTCATAGTGTCCTCAGAGAAGAACAAATGTATTCAGCATTTGATTCCAAGAGGAGCAACACTTAGAACACATCTGCTGCTCTGATATACTGCTTAGGGCTGCCAAGCTCCCATTGCCCACAGCGGAAGAAAAATTAAATAGAAACATAAGGCCTCATCTACTTACAAGAAGTTCTTACCATAGAGATCCTGGCAATTGCTAGAGCTACCGTTTGCCACTTCCAGGTAGCTCTGGTAATTGGCAGGAACTCTATGGTAAAAATTTCCTATAAATAGATGAGGGCTTATGTTTCTTTTTAATTTTTCTTCCAGAATGCTGCTTCTCCCCACAACCCTCCCGCTGGCCAGACATTGCCTGGCAACCCTATATACTGTTACCTGCAAGGCTGTATTTTAAAATTGACTCTAGTTTCAACATAATATTTTGTTTGGCTTTGTTTCCTGGCAGCCAATTTTCTGTGCTTTACACATGGGGTGATTTCCCACAAGCGCTGCTCCGCGCTCACTCCTCCCTTTTGCCCCGATGGTATGTGTCAATTTCACACAAGCTGCTGCGTGGCTGCATTTTGCCCCGCAGCTTCATGCTATTTTCCCCACGTCTACTCAATCCTGTTTTTTGAGGATTGAGTACACGCGGGCAAAATCGTGCAAAACTGCAGGGCAAAATGCGGCCGTGCAGCAGCTTGTGTGAAATTGACACGTACCATTGGGGCAAAGAGAAGAGTGAGCGCGGAGCAGCGCTTGTGGGAAATCACCCATGGTAACCAGCTGTGTCAGGTTCTGTGATGTAGTGCTTAGAATGTTAGAGTAGGATATTAGATGTAGGATGTTAGCCCAGGCTAGCCCAATCTCACCAGATCTCAGAAGCTAAGCAGGGCCAGCCGTGGTTAGGATTTGGACGGGAAGCCACCAAAGGTCACTATACAGGGTCACTACACGGAGGCAGGCAATGGCAAACCACCTCTGTTCGTCTCTAGCCTTGAAAACCCTATGGGGTCACCATAAGTCTGAACTCATTAGCATAATAGGCCACACCCAACAGCAGAAACTCATTAGGATTGGCTACATTGGGGGTGTGGCCTAACATGCAAAGAAGTTCCTGCTACAAAAAAAAGCCCTGGCTTTTGACAATAAACAAAGTAAACAGAATAAGAAGCAAAAGGTGGGTGTGGCTGGATGACCACACTTCTGGTAACATGGGTGTGGCCTAATATGCTAATGAGCTGTGCTGTTAGGGTGTGGCCTTATATGCTAATGAGTTTATGCTATTGGGTGTAACCTATTATGCTAATGAGTTCCTGCTGGGCTTTTTCTACAAAAAAAGCCCTGGCTTTATCTATAGGTGACAGCAAGTGAACCTGCTGCTATTGGCCATTTTTGTTCCCCCACCACACCTCCAGTCCTACATACTACAACTGAAGGAGGCTCTGATTTGAATTTCAAAATCTATGGGCAGGGCAAGTGGGAAGCATGCAGGCACCAAATCCTACAGCAAGAGCAGTTTGTCCTCCTTGCAGGTTCCTTTGGCCCCAAGGCCACTTCTTGTAAATGCCCTCCCATATTCAGACGGCTTCTTTTTAATATCCTCAGGGCCAGGGGTCATTTCGTAGAAAAAAAGGTGCAGGAGCTCATTAGGTGAGTCCGACAGGCCTAGCTGGTTTTGATTCCTCTTTAAATTAGCTGTCTTTGTCAGCCATGCCAAAGCTAAACGGAACCTTTGAAGAGCAGAGGATCCCACTCCATAACAATACGCTTAATGTGCGTCTGAAATGTGAAAATCAAGAAAACCTCCCTGCAGACTAAAGCCAATCCTTGGAGGCTGCCTGGGAGAGAGACTTGCCTTTCACTTGAGAAGCATTGCAATTCAGCTCTAAATTGTTTGATATGCAATGGACTGGCTTCCTTTGACTGTGGTGGCTGTGATAACAACACTCTTAATTAATTGGTGTTGATCACTGCCAGCTGTAAAATAGGCATTATAAGGCCATTATAGTTCACATAAATGGCACTCTGGGATCTTTAGATGGGGCTCAACTAAAGAAGAACCACCAAACCAGACGCTCTAACTGATGAACATCAGTTGTGATATACATTTGAATGAGGAAGCTGAATGATAAGCGTCTCATAGAAGCCCAATACTATAAGACTGATTAAGAAGCTTTTACATTTGCAGACAAAATGTACGTAGCTGTGTTGGTCCATTTGCAGACAGTGATCCATCATGGCAACTTTAAAAAAAAAATAATGTGTGTGTGTGTCTGTGTCATACTCCACACCCAGGCTTCTCCCCAAAACAGCCATTCTGCTCTAGTCAAGGTGATAAAATTAGGTACAGGCCTATTTCTCTGCTGACTTTCTTATCTTTTGTGGTGGTAATAGCCAGAAACAAGTTTGCTCACTTGATACAAAGACAGAATGTGTAGAAAGTGGTGCCAACAACAAGGTACGGGGCTATGAACCAAAATGGTGGCCAGGGTTTTTTTTTCTGGGGGAACACACCAGAACAGAGTTCCGGAACCTCTTCGACAAATTTTTTTTAAAAATGTTTAAAAGTTTATCAGTTTTCGGTATACAGATTGAAAATTTCATTTCCCTCTTGAGAGTTCCAGCACCTCCCCCCCCCCCAAAAAAAGCCCTGGTGGTGAGGGTTCAGAGAGTGACTCACAAATTCAGTGCCTGAAAGAGCCTTTGTCCAACCCAAAGAGTGCCAGTGTTCCTGCCAAATAGGATTATCCCAGTTGGCCTTTTTGTGCACAGTGTTTCCATGTCCTACCAGACTTTGTCTCAGACTTTAGGAGGACTTTCTGATTCTATTTGTGTACACTGTTTTGTTACTTGGGGCTGCAGACAGACAGGGCTGTGGAATCTACTGGGATATTGTTTTTCACTTCTGAATTCTCTAAGTCCTTAAGAACAATGTTCAATTGTCTGTTTCCCTTGGAGAAGACAGGACCAGACACTTGTGGTGTTTTGTAACAATCTGTTTAGAGCTATACTATTGGAAAGGATTGGCATGGCACAAAAGAAAGCACTCAGCTGACTGTAGTCCAGTACCCCACTAGCATCTTCGACAGTGTCTGGCAGCCAGTTCCATGACCTTAGAGTTTCTCTCTCTCTGGTCCTATTCAGATTGCTCCCTGTCTAGCCCTCTTGACATCTGTGTCACAGTACGCCTCTACCTAATCTGCAGGCTGATGGAAACTGGCTAACCAAATGACAAAGAGGATATCCTGGCTGTACCACACATGAATTGTCCTATACTGTTCCAAGCCTTGGTTAACAGGGCCACAAGGCCATAATGTTATACCATACTTTGTCTCTTTGCAAAGTGAAACATCCTAATCTTGCGTGGACGATATGCCCTAATGCACTTGTATCTAATTCCATTATATTCATTATGAGATGGAGAAGGATAATTGCTCATACCCAAGTTATGGCAAAAACTAACGTAATGCCTAGGTAACACATTGCCGAGGGTGTGGGTGCACCGTTGTTTTCTGTGTATGTAATTATATTTCAGACCTTATTTTCTCTCATATTCCTGACTACCTGACAACAGGAACACACTGCCCTGTGTGGCAAGGGAGGTATCCCTAATCATTCCACAATCTCTTTCTTGTGCATTTCAGTACACTTCCAAGTATAAAAAATGTGAGGCATTTTGCCCCGGTGGGATTTACTTTGCACTTATTGGCAATGAATAACATTTTAGCCTGAATTAGTCTTCAGTAATTAGAGGTTTCATAGTGCTAGATGCCTTCTGGATAGAAAACACACAGGCACAATGGGTATCTCTTCAGGCTTTGATGCATGTTCATTTGGATTTAATGAGCATCTCAACATCTACACCTGCATGAGGCACAGGCCAGAACTGGAATCATAATCTATGCAAAAAAATACAAGTAGGTGGGAGTGTCAAAGTATATTCCTTGGGAGCCAGCGTGGTATAGTGGTTAAGAGCAGCAGGCCTCTAATCTGGAGAGCCGGGTTTGATTCCCCACTCCTCCCCATGAAGCCAGCTGGGTGGCCTTGGGCCAGTCACAGATCTCTCAGTC